>NW_015160277.1:0-81366 GCF_001447785.1 Gekko japonicus | reverse complement strand
ACTTGGTCTTAAAGGTGCCACTGGACTGTTTTGGACCGGGGGGGGGGGAGCTCTGCAACTTACCTGGCTGCTTCTTGCTCTGACTGAGGGCTGCTGGGAACAGGGGGTGGGGCTTGTTGCATGTTCCCACCCCCTGGGCTCTTTACTGCCGGAGCATGTATCCTGTGCGCTCCTGCAGGAAATGACCCCTGGTTACAGTGACCCCGTAGGGTTTTCAAGGCAAGAGGCTTTGGGAGATGGTTTGCCATTGTTTGCCTCTGCACAGCAACCCTGGGCTTCCTTGGTGGCCTCCCATCCAAGTAATGACCAGAGCCGATCCTGCTTAGCTTCCGAGATCGGATGAGATTGGGCTGGCCTTTGTAAAACACCCACACACACAAATGTGTTAACTATTATTGCGCAGTCACTGTATCGATCCAGTATCTGAATTTTGTTGCAGTTGGATCCAGGTATTTTACTTGCTTCCTCTGGACGAGTCTTTTTATGGATTGGGCAGGATAATTTCAGGTTGCTCAACCAGGGAAGAGGAAGCGGAGAGAAGTGTTTATTGATCAGACGTGTGGGTGGCCGTTTTTGTACTGCCAGGGCTGAAGTACAGTTGAGAAAGAAGCAGGTTCCTGGGCGGGTTATATCATTCCGCTTAATCTCCGCAAGGGCATTAATTGACAGGGCTAATGATTTTTCTGAATTACAAAAAACAGTTCCATTTTCCGTACAATGAGAACCTTCAGAGGTGTCGATTATAACCATGAATTACAGTTCTAGTAAATGGGATAATATTAGGTAAGTTTGCATTTATGGAGAGAAATGTGGTAGGCTCTCCCCCCCCCTTTTCCCTCCTGGTGGGGTCTCATGACACCTGACCAGGGTAGATTTAAGAAAAGGGGGAGAGCAAAAGGTTAAAAAAGCCACTTGCCGTTTGATGGTCAGGGCCCAGATTTGAATGCCCCCCTCCCCTAAGAACAGTGTTTGAGCCCAACAAAGATTGATCCTGGGTATAAGCTATTGTGTGCATGCCCACTTCTTCAGATACCCCAATTCATGCGGCTTAATGTGGTGCCTTCCACGAAGATAGATTCAGGTGGGTAGCCATGTTGGTCCGAAGCAACAGAACAAATTCGGGGCATAAACTTCTGTGCGCACGAACTTTGTTCTGTTGCTCAGACTTAGAATCATAGAATGTTAGAGTTGGAAGGGATCTTGCAGGTCATCTAGTCCAACCCCCTGCACTCTGCAGGAGCACAGCCGAAAGTTCTGTTGCTTCGGACCAACATGGCTACCCTCCTGAACCTTTCCCCAAAGTTTCGCTCTCTGTACTCTTGAGAGCCAATGTGGTGTAGCCGTGAGCACGTGGACCCGCTCTGGTAGGCCCCGGTGGAAGCTCGCTGGGTGACCTTGGGCCACTCACACGCTCTCAGCCTAACCTACCTCACAGGGTTGCTGTGAGGATAAAGTGGAGGACAACGTGAACAGCTTTGTGTCCCCAGTGCGGAGAACGGCAGGGTATAAAGGATGTAAATGCAACTCTTCTCTGTGCTGTCATGTGCTGTGAAAAGCTACTTAATGCGGAGTTGTTTTTTCCTCCTGAGGCGAGGCTCATTGGACATGCCCCTATCGTTGTCCCCATCTACTCACCACCCTCCACGGATGTAAACCCAGTGGCTTGCTTTTGCAAATCCAGTTACCAGTGATGGAGAGGGAGGGGCTGTTTATACATCCCTTGCTGTCTTCCTCTCTGAAAAGGCCACCTGTTTTTAGTGGTAGAGAAGAGTTAAACAAGCTGTCTCGCTTCCTTGCCTGTAACATTTGCAAAAGTAAAACAAATATGGTGCTCCTCTCCAATGCTCCCTCTAAGCTGTGGAGTCTTATGAGCAAAAATTCCACTTTCTGAGTTACTGGCCTTAAAGTCATGAGCGAGCAATTTGGCTCCTGCATAAATCAGTTTGCTCTGGAGCCCTCCTTCCTGAGCTCAGACAAAGATGTGTGAGCCGGAGGCTAAAAAGCTGTGACCTAGCTCCCACTAACTCAGCTTAGAGGGAACACTGTTCCTGTCCCAAATGACTGGGGTTTAGGAGTGGCCCATTGATAAGCAGGTTGAACTTTCCCCAATTTGGCCACTGCCCCTCCTGTTCCTGGGCTGTCTTTTGAGAGGAGGAGATGAGCACGCAGAGGTCAGGGAGTTCCCCGGCATTACTGGCCTGGGTTGGCAGGCCCCTGCTGGGGCAGGGGATCTGCTTCCCCTGGGCTTTGCCCCCACCACCAATCAGCTGGTAGGCGGGGGGCTTAACCAGCAGTAGGAGAGGCCTAGTCCTGTGTCTCAGTGATGGCAACCCTGTGACATCACTTCCGGCACACACCGGAAGTGACATCATTGCGTTGCCGGGGACGGTAGAAGCCATTTTTGCCCAAATACCAGAGCATCCCAATGTTGCCAGAAGTGGTGGTGTTGTGCCACTGGCCCTGAGATGCTGGGCAAGGTCTCCCCCACTGCCGGTATGCCCCCCTTGCTGGTTGGGTACCTGGCAACTCTATTAACAGCCATGGGAGCAAAGGGGAGCTCTTTGGAGCATGCTCTGCCCTCTGGTCAGCTTCTTCACAAAGTCCCCTGCAGCTGCACATCCAAGGAGGTAAATCTTTCAGAGAATGCAGAGTCCTCAGAGCGGTATGTAGGTTTTCAAGGCAAACTGCTCAATAGCAAACACTTGTAAATGTAATGTAAAGTCTGATATTGTCGATAAGCTTTGCCGGGGAGGGGAGAATAAATAAATTAATAGCAGAGTTCCAATAAGTTGGTTCAAATTTCTGCTCCAAAATCAGAGCCTTTTCGTTGGGTTGATCTTCATACCTTGACCGTGCCAAAGTTCCTCCTACCTGCAGGCTGTCGTGAGAATGTCCTTTAATTTCCTGTGTCTGGCCAGCAATAGGAAAGTGCTTAGTTTAACACCTTAGTAAAGGGAGAAACAGGAAGGCCAGATGCTGAAGCTCAAATACTTTGGCCGCCAAATGAGAAGGGAGCCCTCACTGGAGAAGACCCTGATGCTGGGAAAGATTGAAGGTCAAAGAAGAAGAAGGGAATGAGCAAAGGATGAGATGGCCAGACAGTGTTTTCAATGCAACAAACATGAAGTTAAGCAAACTTCGGAGCACGACGGAAGACAGGAGGGCCTGGAGTGATCTGGTCCATGGGGTCTCGAAGAGTCGGACTCGACTGTGCAACTGAACAACAACAACACACACTGAAAGAAGAGAGCGCTGTCACTTTGTGAACTAAAGGTAGATTCAGTGGGTAGCTGTTTTGGTCTGAAGCAACAGAACAGTCCAGTGGTGCCTTGAAGACCAATAAAGTTTAATTCTGGATACAAGCTTTCGTGTGTGTGCACGCTTCATCAGATACACTGAAAGCATTACATATAGGTTGGGGGGGGTAGTTGCTAGGAAGGGCTAATTAGAATCAAGATGAATAAGTAACAGAGCAATAAAAGGTAAAGGTTCCCTTGCTCGAAAGCCAGTCGAATCCGACTCTAGGGTTGCGGTGCTCATCTCCGTTTCAAAGCCGAAGAGCCAGCGCTGTCCGAAGACGTTTCCGTGGTCATGTGGCCGGCATGACTAAACACCAAGGCGCACGGAACGCTGTTACCTTCCCACCGAAGTGGTCCCTATTTATCTACTTGCATTTTCTTGCTTTCGAACTGCTAGGTTGGCAGGAGCTGGAACTAGAGACAGGAGCTCACCCTGTCTTGCGGCACCCGGGTCTTGAACCGCTGAACTACTGACCTTCCACAGCCTGCAGTTCAGCATCTTAACCACTTGAGCCACCGCAGCAATAAGTATAGCTAAATTTGGATTAACGCAGTTGGTGAGACCTGTGAATAGCAACAAATTAGCATACAGATAATAAAAAAGAATTAACACTTGTGAGAACGAAGTGTGAGTCCAGTGGCAGCTTTAAGGCCAACGAAGTTTAATTCTGGGTATAAGTGAGAACTGAGTGACTTAGCAGGTGTCATGTGATAAGAACCCAATATCTCTGTTAAGCCCTGGGGGTTCCGTTGTCTTGAGTGTTGTAAGGACTTGTCATTCAACAATCTTCTGTTTCAGTCTGTTTCTGAAATTCCTTTGCAAAAAAATAGCTACTTTGAGGTCCCCCCACTGAGTGTCCTGGGAGGTTGAAGTGTTCTGCAGGTTTCTCACTTTTGTGATTCTTGATGTCTTCAAGCTTGTAGAGCATGTCTGTTGCATTTAGTGAATTTTGGGAGTCTCTTTACCTGTTATTTCCTTTTCTGTTGCTATTTCCTCTGCTGCCGTTGCTACTTAAAGAGTTGTTTTTACTACTTTCGGGATATTTTTGGGCCAAGTTGAGAGGTCCGGGAAAGCAGGAGCAATGGGCTGAATGTCTTTTAAACCAACACAATGGAGGATTGCAGTCACTTGCATACCAAAGCACATGCTCAGTTTTCAGTGTGGCACTTTTAAGCAACATATTTAAAAAGGAGTCAGGACAGCGGGACTTCTTTCCAAGCCGCCCCCCATGGGGAGATCACTGGGGAGCCACTTGCCGTTTTCCTGAGGACCTAAGGGGGCCATCAGCGTGATAAATTAAGTATGGCACTTTCCTCAGATATCAGCCAGAAGAGGGGAAATGACAAATCGAGTGACCAACTGGCAAATGTTTGGGGTTTCGATGGGGGGGGGGCCCAAACTTTTTGAGCCCCTGGGCCCCTTTGGCGCTCTGACCCAGATTGGGGGGGTGGGGGGGGGCAGCCACACAGGATTGCAGCCATGCCGTTTTCTGAAGGAGTGTTTTTGAACTGTCCCATCGTTTCACACATAACATATGTGCTTGCCTAGATTTAGGCACTGTCAGATAATAAAAATAAGACTGGAGAGTAAAAGCATCCTTAAACACGATGTTATAATGTAGAGGAGAGCATTTGTGTTTTGCATCAGCAATTAACAAACCCGTCTCTTTTTAAAAAAGTTTTCCTGGACGAGTATAAAGGTTCTTTTTGGCAGGGATCTCCTTATTAAAACTGGCTTTGTAAACCAGGAGCCTAATTTTAAAACGACTACCTTGAACCAGTAAAAGGAAAAAAAATGGGGTAATGAATCTAGGTCAGCAAGGCGAGTTCTAAATTTAAAGTCTTTCATCCAGGGTAGAGTGGAAACTCGAGGAAGACCAAGCTCTGGCCATATTACTGACAAGGTGATACAAGAGCAAGACATTTGCAGAAAAAAATCAGCAAGACTGTATCAAATGATTGGAGGGGGCCAGTAACCCACACTGGAATAACACGGAGTATCACCGGCAAAATTGCTGCATTTTTTGAAGGGCAGGTACATATTATGCCCCCTAGAGAAAAAATAATAATCTCGGGGTGGATAATGAATGAAGCTTCTGAATCACCGATTGAATATGCACAGTCCATGAAAGAATATAATTAAAATAAAACCCAAGATATTTAAAACGACTAACAAATTCAATAGAGTTGCCATCAATTTTCCAAATATTTTTGAATTATCGAAGTTGATTACTAGAAGCTGATGGGATGGGAACGATAGTCACAGAAATCTTTAATTGATTTTTGAAGTGACTTAACAGAACAAGATCATCTGCATTAAAAAGCGTAGAAATAGAATGACCTTGAACAGAGGGATAATGACTAGAAAGCTCAGCCCCGGGGGGTAAAACCATTGAAATATAAATTGAAAAGAAACGGGGCAAGAACACCCCCCCTGCCCAACGCCCTCACCCATCTCTGTAGTCTGCAACAAAGGAGAATTCCGTGAGGGGCTTATGTAGACAAGGTTGTCAGAGTAAGGATTTTTTATTAGGATTAATAGCCTACCAGGAACTCATACAAAGTTTATTCCACATTACATTACATGGTACAGAATCAAAAGCCTGGCGAAGATCCATAACTTAAGTATATAAGGTGCCATTAGGGTTGCCAAGTCGATCTTTGCCAGGAGCGGGCGGCTCCCGGCCGGTGTCTGGTGCCATAGAGTTTTCCCTCAGATTGCCGTGGCCCCGCCCCCAGCGTGCCTGGCGTGGTCTCGTCACTTCCAGGTGACGTGCACGTTGGGGAGGAGTTCCCCCCGGGGCCCGATCCGCCGCCGCCAGGGAACAGGCCTTTGGGGCGGGGTTTTCCCCGCCCCCCGGGGGGACTTGGGAAGCCTAGGTGCCATTTTTACCTTTGATGTACTTTTGTGCAATAGAAGATAAAATGAAGCAATTATGTAGACATGAATGTTTTATTCTAGAACCAAACTGTGCTGGGTTCGAGAGGTCATGTTCATCCATCCACTGGGATAGTCTCTTTGAAAGAAAACAGGCATAGATTTTCCCAGTTATAGTTAGTAATCGAATTAGACAATAATTTGTCAGATTCATCCTGACACCTTTCTTAAAGGTTGGCAAGATTACAGTTAGTTTCCAGCTATCGGGTATTGTTCTGGAGATATTAATTTTAGAAAAGATGCCCACCAGCCATAGTTCAGGAAAGATAACATCAGTTCCGGAGCCTTTCCTGATTTCAAATTACTGATTAGCTCTTTCACTTTTCCCAGTGTAACATCAGGCCAGTTTGGAAAGTGAGAGATATTCCGTTCTGATACAACACTGGACCACTCTGTCTGGGGCAGTGATGCTCTGTAATCTTGGTGCTTGCTTGGGGTAACAGTGGGAGGGCTTCTGGAGTTCTGGTCATGCTGGTGGACCTCCTGACAGCACCTGGGTTTTGGCCATTGTGCGACACAGAGAGTTGGACTGGATAGAGCATTGGCCTGATCCAACATGGCTTCTCTTACATTCCTAACACTATTTACATCTGAGCATGCCTCAGATAGGGATCTGTAATAGCACTCCCAATCATTTAAAGAAATCAGGTTAGATTGTTCACAGAGCGTCTGGATTTCAGATCCTGCCAGAATGCTGTACCATCTTTTCTTCTTGACAAGGAAATCAATCTGTTCCATTCGTTCTTAGCAAAGGCCTGTTTTTTTAAACTTTTCAGTAAGTTTTTATATTTTTGCGTAATAATTAAATATGATAGCCTCAGACGAGCAGTATTGGACTTCCTCGAACTTCTGTAAGCTCTTTTTAACTTCTTGGCATTCCAGGTCAGACCCATCTTTGGTTTTTCTCAGCTCTGTGTGCCACTATTTTTTTGTCAATATAGGTTTGAATTACTTTAACGAAAGATTCCTAATTTTCTATTACAGTTCCAGAGTCCTTGTGCATAGCTCTCATTTGTTTCATCTTTACCGCTTCTTTGGATTTAATAAAGGAGTTACAACAATCCTTTAATTTATCATCCCATTTCTTTCTAATAATAACAGTCTGCTTCAAAGCTTGAGAGGATAGATTTGAACAGATAGTTCAATAGGCAAGTGACCGCTAGTCGTTCTATTTCCAGCTGAGAATTTACATAGAATATGCACACTAGTCCTCGAAATGAGAGAATAATCAACAACACTTGCACTCCTCTGTGGGGAAAAATGTAAAATCTCCATCCGAGTCTAAAGTCAGATTGCCTTTTTACTGTGCAAAGAACTAAATTGGTAACCAGTTGGACTAATTGGGTTCCAGAGTAATTTATACCAGAGTCTTTGGAGAAACAAAGTCCAGAGACATCAATACTGTACGGTGTTGACTTGTTCCAAAGACTAGCTCAGTATCATTAGCCCATATTCTGGCACTGAAAACCCCAACCAAGAGTAATATGGTTTTGAATAATGAGAGTAAAGCTCCGTTACATATTTCTCTAGTATATATTCCACTGAGGGTCTAACACTGACCTTGTTGTCTGAGGGGAAGATAGACATTTATTAAGATAAAGGAGATGGAAGAGATATCTGTGTTGCCAGCCATTGCTAGATTTTGGGGAGGGGATGTTTTGGTTTGGATCCCATGGATCTGTTACACTAACAGCTGTGGTTTCTTCTGGTGCAAGCAACTCTTTGCCGATGCTTTTCCCCCTGTCAGAAGAGCCTCCAGCTGCTTGGGTTATGGGGAAATGATGCTGACAGCGGGATAAATCCATGGGATCCAGCTCAGTAAAATTATATTGTAACCTCTGTTTCATTGTCTTGTATGTTTTCCTTTTACTGTTCGGCTATCTGGTGTGCTGTCTCTCTTGAAGAATGGAATATAACCACAGAAGCCATTGACTCCTTCTGTTAGTGTCTGAACTAGCATGTTCCATTGAAATCAAGATCATGGCGCTAGTGCAAATACTTACGGAGTAAAGAGTCTTCTCTTGCCCAGAGGGATGTCTTCTGTTTTGCTTGTTTCCTTTTAAACTAGAGCAGGGGTCCCCAACTTTTGGGAGCTGACACAGGGCTGTGGGCGCAATCGCAAAATGGCTGCCAGAGCCAATCACAAAATGTCAGGAGCAAGGCTATATACCACTCTGATAGTGCCTCTTCAGCATTTCAGGCAGATGCTCTGTTTAACGGGATGCCTTTTGGCCTGCATAGCCAGTCAAAAACCCCACCTAACCCCACCCGTTTCCTTAAAGCACCTGGTGGGCGCCAGGAAAAGTGTTGGGGGGGCGCACTTTGGGGACCCCTGAGCTAGAGTCAAAGACCAGCAAAGTCCTGCCATTTATTTTTTCCTAAACAAGGGTTTTCTTTCCTCAGCACTGGCTGGACCTTTCGAAGCCCATCAAGAAGCAAATAAAAAGTAAGTATGGCAAGTCTAGTTCCTTTTTCTGGATAACTTTGGTCAGGTCTGGTTCAGGCCTAGGTGAGCACTTTTGAAGCCTTAGGTGACTAGGTAACTTTCATAGACCATTCATTTCCTGGCAACCTCCTAACATTTTGGTACATTATAGGTAAAGTGTACCAGCAGAAATATTATTACAGAATATTGACCCCATTTTAGCATCTGAATAAAATGTAAATATTTACTTTTTTACATTAATGATATATTTTTTAAAAAGATACCATCCATTGATTCTGCATAGATAATTAAAGGGGAGCAGTTAACTGAGCCTATTAAGTACCTTGCTGAAAATAAGCAGGTCAAAAGAGGAGGCATCCCTTCTAAGAAGCCGTGAACAAGCAGTCCAGACTCACACACTGCCGGGTTTTCAAAATCATCTTTAATAATTTTCAACTGCCCTACTTGGTAGGGCTCACATTCTTGGCTAACTAATTATCAATAAATATATCTAGTTTTTATCATGACAAAATCTGTGGATACTTAAATCTGGAGATTGGAACCGGGAACAAACCTTTGAGAGCCAGTTTGGTGTAGTGGTTAAGTGTGGAAGACCCGGGTTTGATTCCCCACTCCTCCACTCGCAGCTGCTGGATGACCTTGGGCAAGCCATAGTTCTGTTAGAGCTGTGCTTGAAATGGCAGTTCTCAAAAGAGCCCTCTCAGCCCCACCTACCTCACAGGGTGTTGGTTGTGGGGAGGGGAAGGGAAAGGAGATTGTAAGCCGCTCTGAGACTCTGAAGGAAGGATGGGGTATAAATCCAATCTCCTCCTCCTCCTCCTCCTTTCTACAATCCTAAATAAGCCCTGGGTTTGCTGAAAAAATGGAAATCTAATAAATAAACAAACAAAGTAGGGGCTAAATCACCACCCCATAACAGAAGTAGCACCTGCTCTCTGTGGCCGTTGTCAGTCACCCACAACGATGTCGCCAGTGAAAGCCTTGTTTTTTGTCAGTAAAGGGCAGGGGGGCACTTTGCAGTGTTGTTTTGGCCTTTTTGGGAGAATTTATCGGGGCCATGCTTGGCAGCTACGATGCGACTCGCGTGACACCCAGGCCCAAGTGACCGCTTCTGTTCCATCAAAGCCAATATAGTGCCATGGTCAGAGTTTCAGACCAGGATTTGTGAGGCCCAGGTTCAAATCCCCACGCATGCTTGGAGTCCCCACTGAAAGTAAATAAATGTCACCAATAAACCTTTAAAATCAGTTAATTTGGACCGGGGATGTCGGATCTGGCTGGGCTGTCCTCAGCCTTTCTACTTATTTTAAAAACGAGAGTCTCACGGACCGCCAATCTGTAAATTTAGAACATAATTTAAAATCTCTTCATATTTAAGACTATGGATTAAGTGATTCTGGGGGTGTTCAGTTTTTAGGGCTGTGTTCCTAGTTTTAAGAAATGCCCTTGATCAGAGCCTGCCTGTCATCTGTGAGTTTAACTTTTAGGTAGTCTTTAATGTACTGAGTTTCGGGGCATTTTATACATAGTCGTGCCTGCCTCCATTTTTATCCCCCTTGTGAAACAGGTTAGATTGAGAGAATGTCTGACCCAAAGGTCCACTAGGGAAGCTTTGTGGCTGACTTGGGAATTTGAATCGGGTAGTTTTAGCACCCGCGTGTTCTCTTGATAGATATTGGAACACCCCACCCCCACCCGTCCACCACTCAGTGGGTGAAGGGGGCAGAAATACGATTGAAAGCAGCTGTCACCGAGACAGACTCCTCCTGTCCCGGGCCCTGCCACTTCTGTCGCTGCTCAGTGGAACAGTGGGAACAAAGGAGGGGGCGGGATTGGTGGGGTACCAGTGCTGCAGTGTCACTGTGGCAGTGACGTCACCACATTGGCACAGTGCTCTAGGAGTCACCCAGCACTCCATGGGGTTTAAAACCGTAGAGGTTTAGGTGAATCCTAGAGTGTCGTGCCAATGCGGCAATGTTTCCTACGGGTTGGCCTGGGAAGTGGCCTATTTGTCGTCACTCTGCTGCCCCCCCACCCTTCTCCAGGCCTCCTGGGGGTTGCCACTGCATCTGGTTTGACGAGGGTTGCCGGGTCCTTCTTAGTCCCCGGCGGGGGACTTTGGAGGGCCTTTCTGGAGGGGGGCGGGGACATCCCCAACGTGATGACATCACACAAAAGGGATGTCGTCAAGTTGGGGACCGGTTCTTCCCCTGCGCCTGTATCCAAGCTGGCCGGTGGTGAGCAGGAGCCTGCCAAATTGGGGGATCCCCGCCCCCACCTGGGGACTGGCATCCCTAGGTCTGACCTTCAGGTTCCCGTTTCTGAGACTCTGGTCTGCTCTGCTGTCTTTCTCCAACCGCACGGCCTCTGGACTCCCTGCCCTCACCCTCCTTTCTCCTTCCGCACCTCCGCCACATCAGGGCCATTCAAGCCAGAGTTCCATCAACCTCACCAAATCCCTTGTGATGCTATCGTGTATATTTAATCTTGCTCATTGTTTGGTCTCATTTCTTTGTGTAGTTGGGCCACCCTATGTGTTGCAGTTTCGGATCAAGTACTATTCATCAGAACCAAACAATCTCCACGAGGAATTCACAAGGTAGGAAGGTCTCCGGAACTGCAGCCCTTAATATATGTTATGAGACTGGGTGGGGGGATAGATTGGGGGTTGTGCTTTTTGTGTAGTTGCACAACGAACAGAGCGCTGTGCAGCTTATGCTTGAACTTACTTATTTGGGACATCTGTATGCCATCTTCCCAGAGCCCTGCTTGAAGCAGCTTACAAGTAAAAACCAGTAAATGGCTGTCAGTTGGTTTATTACCAGGTGCGGCCTGGTTTGCTTTGCTATCCAGATTCAGCCCCTGTCATTAGGACTTTGTGGAGTCTGCTCATTAAATTTGGGCAGAATTTGTGTAAGTGAATGTATCTCCAGTATACTTGTTAGGGTTGCCATCCCGCCCCCCCCGTGGGGCCAGGGGATCCCCCGATTTCGGGAGCCTCAATCCGCTGCCGGCCGGTTGGCTGGTGGGGGAAGCCCCACCCCTGAACAGCAGCATCCCGTGGGGACACGGCTGGTGGAATAGTGTCACCGATAGTGACGGCATCACACTGGGGCCATTGCGCAGCGACACACAAGCATTCCGGGGGGACGGGACTCTATGGTTACCATTGACTTTTTGCCCCGAACGCTAGAGCATCACTGTGCCTAATGTGATGACGTCACTGCTGGTGACATCATTGTGTGCACAGCAGAAAAATCCCAACAAGGAGCCAGGAGCCCTTTGCTGCAGGTAAGAGGAGACCTGGCAACCCTAATACTTGTTCTATCCCCCCTTAACATTGGTAAAGGGTTCAAGAGCCAGCAATAGGAGCTCCTGCTCTCTTTCCCACTCTCTTCTCAAGCACACATTTCCCAGCTCCCACCTTAACTTCATTTAAGGGATGCCTCTGCTTAGATTTTGAGCATACATGAAGCTGTCTTATATGGAACTGGACCACGTGTGGTTGAGCCAGTCCAGCCGGCAGCAGCTTTCCAAGGACCTTCGGCAGAGTCCCGCTATCCGAGATGCTCTTCTTCGGAGCAACCTGGGCTTTCTGCACGGGCTCCCTCACCGAGCCACAGCCCTTTCCAAGTTAAGCCGCAGTTCACATGCAATTTCTAGTCACGATTCGGCTTCATCGCAGTCAACTTCCATGCTGTTTTAGGGCTTAACTACCGGGAGGGATTGAGTGGCCGGAGGTGAACGGCTGTGTGTTACTTGAGGATGTCATGACTGGTCGATCTGATATGTGCTTCAAAGATCAGATATTTGCTATGCTGCATCGAAGCCCAATTTTGGGTGTTTCTGGGGGGCTCCCCAGCCCCTCCAGGAGCAGCATTTTGGGTGGCATTTAGAGCTGCAGGGGGAGTGGGGGAGGGCAAGAAAGTCACGCTCCTTTGATGAGGAAATCCCGTCCATCCGTGGAAATTTCTGGTGGATCCAAGCCACCATAGAAGATACTCAGGAAAGGGTATCACAGATGCAAGGATGTTTTCAGTGGAGACTAGGGCTGCCATCCCCCTGATGGGGATTCCCTTGGTTTCGGGGGGCCCAATCTGCCACTGGTAGCTGGCCAGCAGGGGGAGCCCTACCCCTGATGAGCCCTGCTGCGCCCGATGTAACTGGTGCAATGATGTCACCTGGAGGTGACGTCATCATGCCAGGCACGTCATGCAGGGGACACTCTAGCATTTGGCTAAAAACTCTATGGTCACCAATTGGCCAAATGCTAGAGTGTCCCCTACACGATGTGCCTGGCACGATGATGTCACTTCCGGTTGATGTCACTGCGGCACGCACAAGAAGATCCCGGGGAGCAGCGTGGAGGCCCCTGCCGGCAGATGGTAAGCCCCTGATAACCCTAATGGAGACGGAGAATGAAGTCTGCATACTTAGACTACTCTTTGTTCTTGCTTCGTTTTATGCCTGTTGTTCCCTCCCTGGTAGTCATGGGAACATGGAGCAAGGAGAGAAAGTGGAAGAGGAAGGAGTGCCGTCTTCTGCTTGTTTGCTTGAACTCTTTCTGACTGGTCCCCCCCTCCCTGCCCCCACCGGGTATTAAAGGTATCTTGCAAAGAAACACAAAAATATAATTTAGACAAATGAAAGAAATATATACAATGCAACATCACGGTCCAGGCGTGAATCCACTGGCTCTACTAATTCTGGGCCTCAAATTGCAAGCTGGGAGCCCCTTTGGGTCTTACCAAAAGCCTCCTGTCTCTGGACACGCCCAGACTTAAATACCTGCAGCCGGGAGGGAAACAGCTACTGAGCTTGGATCTCACCCCACTGGCCCAGATCAGTCCGCGATTTCATCTCTCTCCTGATACCAACTTAAAATAAGCAGACGTTGTTTCCAAATATGCATCTCTGGTGTGGGGCTGTATGTATGAGGGTACTGCAGGGGTCCCCAGTGTTTTGAGCCTGCAGACACCTTTAGAATTCTAACCCAGTATGGTGGAGGCAGCCCTGAAGTAACAGGCACAAGAGAGCGGCCTCAGGAAGCCAACCCAGTCATAAAATGGCTGCCCCAGCTTGCCTTCAGTTGCGCAGTCAAGGTCCTTGTGCAGTAGTAGCAACTGTTGCCAAAGCAACGTTTTTAAAAATCTGCGCAACCAATCGGCAACCTTGCTAGGCAAAAGCCCCACTTGGCCCCGCCCACTTTCTAGAAACACTTGGTGGGGGCCACGGTGCCCCCCTGCCCCACATTGGTAACCTATTTAATGCCCTCAGATGAAAATAATGGATAGAATGACGTCTGTCGTTCTGGTATTCAAAGTCGGCAGGCTTCCTTCAACAGTTACATGCCACATAATGCCTTTTCAACCAGTTTTTGACCTTGTCTTACCGTAGCTTGATGCGTATTTTCCTGCCTGAATTATGAAACGGAGTGCATTTTCACTTGGTGTTTCTGTACAGGAGGACAGCTAGGTTCTTCAAACTATGCAGCAGACATTCTGGTTACTTATAGGATTGTACCTTAGCAGCTTCAGAGGCATTCTGTCCTGGGCAGTTTCACTTCCACACTGTGGTAATTTTGTGTGTGTGGTAAAGTGGAGGTTTAGTAATGGCTGTGATTATGCTGTTGGACATCTTCCTGCTGTAGATTTCATGGTTGGGACTTCAGGTCACCATTGTCAGATGAGGACTTGGGTTCCCTCCCTGTAGGGAAGGCACTCAAGTACCTCTCGCATGTTCTGGATCATCTGTCCAGTAGAGTAAACGGTTTTACTATCGGGTTTTCTGTCTGTCTTCTCTACAGGCAGATGATCCCTTCTACCCTGGCCTGGAGTCCCAACTATGAACGAGGCATCTAGGAGTGGCATGGTGAGGTCAGGTCATCTTGGAGAAGGTGGTGTGGTAGTGTTCCTACTACCTAGTTGCCTTGTGCCTCGTGTTTTCCTTATTAGTTTGGTTGCACTGGGGGAAAAAAAATCCTAGGCTTTTCTTTCCAGCTTCTTGTAAAAGCTAGAGTACTTAAGGCCTGATCCAGCATTCCCTGGTTCTAGGAAAGATATGGAGTGCCGAGAGTTGCCTCCCTTAGTTTTGGGGCATTCCCTTTGCCCTGGGACATTCTGGTGATGTGGGCACATCATGGTGCTCCTCCCTGCTCCCAGAAAGTTCCCTCATACTCCCCACTGGCACATCGTTGGGACATGGCAATCCTAAATTCAGATGCTTTTTTGAAGCCACCACCTTCCTGGTCCATCCGTGCACAGTCATTCCTTGTTCAGCAAGAGAGGCTCAGGTACTATGAGGGGAAGGTCCTAATCCTTGTTGCTTTTTCTGTGTGGAGCCAAGCGCCAAGCTAGGCCCACTGTTCCCACCTGTTGCTCCTCCTCAATGGCATCACTGCTTGGTCATTCATCCAGATGACCGAGAGGCAAGCAGCTAGTGGCCAAGAGGAGGAGGAGGAGGGGTTCTTGCCCATCTCCTGTTCTCCTTAAAAAAGATATTATAGCATTGGAGAAGGTGCAGAAAAGGGCAACTAAAACAATTAAAAGCATGGAACAGGTTAAAGAGGTTAGGTCTTTTAAGCTTGGAGAAATGATGGTTGTGGGGTGACATGATCGAGGTTTGCAAAATTATGCATGGGATTAAGGTAAGAAAAGAAGCCCCTTTCTCCCTTTCTCACAATACAAGAACCTGGGGGCACTCAAGCAGCGCTCAACAAAATTAATGAGCACCAGGTTTAGAATGTGTTAATTACCCAAAGAGTAATTAATACACGCAATTCACTGCTACAGGTGGCTACAAGCATAGACAGCTTCAAGAGGGGACAGGATAAACATATGGAGCAGAGGTCCATCAGTGGCTGTTAGCCACAAGGTATAGATGGAGCACCATGTCCGGGGCAGTGATGCTCCATATTCTTGGTGCCTGGGGGGCAAGAGTGGGAGAGCTTTTGGAGTTCTGGCCCCACTGGTGGTGGACCTCCTGATGGCCCCTGGGTTTTGGCCACTGTGTGACACTGAGTGTTGGACTGGATGGGCCCTTGGCCTGATCCAACATGGCTTCTCTCATGTTCTTATGTTCAGGGTGGCAATGAAGATTGATCTCAGAGAGGAGAGAGATCTGCTCCCTCCTCATTTGCTCACTGGGCGATGAGGCTTCTGAGCAAAATGTCCTTCAGAACCTCTAGCTGGCGTTGAGCCTGTCATCAGCAGAGATCCTTCCTCATCCCACCTATTAACCTGTCGTTCCTAATGTACAAAATGATACTGTCCTTCCTACGCTAACAGGAGTAAATAGCAGGGTGTTGTTGAGAGGTCATCCATCATTTGTCATTACGCTCTGTTCTCTTTGATTCCGCCCTAATAATCCAATGACTGTTTTTGCTTTCTTCAGAGCCTTGTGGCGTAAATAGCCCCAGTGTGCTTCTTTATAGATTTGGCACCACTAGTGCTGGTGAAAAGCCAACACTCTCTTACGCACTGGAAACAGAACTGAAAACGGGGCCATGAAAGCGGGAAGGGCCTCGGCTGGGGTCACCGGGCAGCAGGTTTAACCACCCCACTTAATCCTGTTGGGGAGAGAGGAGCTATTGTCTGTGCCCTGGCCTAGATGGCTCAGGCTGGTCCAATCTGGTCTCAGAAGCGAAGCAGGGCGGGCCCTGGTTAGTACTTGGATGGGAGACGACCAAGGAAGTCCAGGGTTGCTACGCAGACGCAGGCAATGGCAAGCCACCTCTGAAGGGTCTCTTGCCTTGAAAACACCATTGGGGGGGGGGCAGGGCTTTTTTTGTAGAAAAAGCCCAGCAGGAACTCATTAGCATAATAGGCCACACCCAACAGCAGAAATTCATTTGCTTATTAGGACACACCCCTGACAGCACAGCTCATTAGCATATTAGGCCACACACCCCACGTTCGCAGAAGTGTGGTCATCCGGATACACTCACCTTTTGGTTCTTATTCTGTTTAGGGCTTTTTTTATAGCAGGAACTCCTTTGCATGTTAGGCCACACACCCCTAATGTAGCCAGTCCTAATGAGTTTCTGCTGTTGGGTGTGGCCTATTATGCTAATGAGTTCCTGCTGGGCGTGGCCAACTCGGGAGCCAGCTGGAACTCCGTTCCTGTGCGTTCCTGCCCAAAAATAGCCCTGGGGGGGGGGTTTCTCCATACGTTGGCTGTGACTTGACAGTGCTTACCACCACCTCCAGCACCATGTGGGGACAGTGTTGTGATGGGAACAAAGCCCACCTACCCACCTCAAGATTTGATTTGTCCATCCAGAACTGAAAGACCCCCCCCCCCCATGGGCTAACAGCTCTGCCGGTTTGCCAGCTTGAGGGTCAGGGATTCCCTCCACCTCCAGTCCAGGAAGGGGCCTGCCCCTTCCCGCACGGCTGTCCCGGATGAAATTCCTGTTCAGGGACGGAGCCGGTGCTGCTTGCTTCTTCCTCCTCCTCGAAGCCTGGGAGCTGTGTGTAGTCCGGGGGAGCGAGCTGCAGCACGGGTTTGGACAAGTACGCTCTGTCTGTCCCTTGTGCAGGCTGAGCCTGTGGCCTCGTGGCTGGAGACCTGGGAGTGGGGTGGTGGACTGGCCTGGAGTTCACTTTCCAGGTTGGGTGGGCCTCCTTTCAACATCCTGGTGCACGGTAGATGATTGCGATGACAGATCCCAGGGCAAGGCTTTGCCAGTTAGACCCAGTTCTGTTTCCAGTTGCTTCCATTGAAGCCGGTGGGTTCAGTCTGGGAGCCAAACTTGCTTTGCTTTTCCGTCGTCATGGTTGCCCTCTCTCTGCATCCATGCCACTCACCCGAACCATGTGCAGTCTCCCAGCTGAGACCCAATGCGAAGTGTTGTACTGAACTGCAGTTCTGTAGTTGGGACTCTGCAGTTTCAAAGCATTATGGAGCTCCACGTAATCCCATCCAACTCTGCTGGTGTAACATAGAAACGCAGAGCTGGAAGGGACCCCAGGGATCATCTTCTCCAACCCCCTGCTTTGTTGCTGGCTCACAGATTCAGTGGCTAAGTTCTTGTATAAGCAGGTCAACAAGAAACCTTCAATAAGATCTGTTGATAATCAGTCTTCTACTCCCTATAGATCTACTGCTTAATAAGTGATTGTGGGGTATTGGGAATGCAAGAGTAACCCAAGAGAGCCAGTTTGGTGTCGTGGTTAAGAGCATGGACTCTAATCTGGGAGGACCAGGTTTGATTCCCCACTCCTCCACATGCAGCTGCTGGTGTGAACTGGAGTCAGTCACAAGTTCTCTCAGAGCTGTTCTCTCAAGCAGTTCTTGAAAGAGCTCTCTCAGCCCAGCTCTCTCAGGGTGTCAGTTGTGAGGAGGGGAAGGGGTGATTCCAAGTGAAGGGCAGGGTATAAATCCAATCTCTTCTTATTCCCTATAGAATAATCCCTTGGGGGTGTGTGTGTGGAAATCCTCTGGTGCTAAAGGTTTGAGAATGGTTCTTAATGTTCTGCTACAAAGTGATTTTTTTTTAATTTCCCAGAATGGGTGCAGAACTATTGGGAAATGTGACTGTTGTTTTGCTTGTATGTTGCTAGGTACCTGTTTGTATTGCAGCTAAGGCAGGACATTCTTTCAGGAAAGTAAGTGCAAATCTTTATTTATGCTTACTATATTTGAATTGCGTTTCCTGTCAGGAGGCATTCAAAATAAAATGAAACATAGCTCTTGATTTAAAACCTCCAAGTCCTGCCTTTTATTGTTCAAAATATTCCCTTCCTACTACACAACACTTTGGTTAGTGACAACAATGTCAGTTGATTAAGATACATCAGATTAACATAACAGTTTCTTCTTCCTGTGTAGGAGTACCTTAAAGACTAACCAAATTTGTGGCAGGGCTAGAGATGTAAAATTTCCGGAAATTTTGAAGCTTGGGGGAAAAAAACCCGGGTTTTTTCTGGGTTTTTTCGAGGGGGAACGGAATTTTTTGGGAAAATTGAAAATTTATTTATTTATTTATTTTATTTCACTTATACCCCGCCCTCCCCGGAAGCGGGCTCAGGGCGGCTTACATAGGCACAACTGTGCAAAAAAATACAACAGGATTAAAACAGTTAAGGCACCAAGTGCAATAAAAATAGGACAAGTTAAAACAATTAAAACAAAAGCTCGCATCTTGCAGGATACATTAGGAACTAAAATACTCACTCCCTATTGTATATCACGGTGGGATCAAAGAGGGGGGATGCCATGGGCCAAGATGTTCCAGATGGCCAGTCGGCCCAACCCGGCGGTCCTGCTCTGCAGTTACTCGGTGGTGGTGGTGGCGGCGGCGGCGGCTCCTACTCAAAAGCCTGGTGGAAGAGCTCCGTCTTGCGGAACTGTAAGAGGTCCCGCAGGGCCCTGATCTCCTCCGGGAGCTCATTCCACCAGGTAGGAGCCGCCACCGAGAAGGACCTGGGCCTTGTGGCAGCAAGCCTGGCCTCTTTAGGACCCGGGGTCACTAGGCGGTGTTGTGACCCCGACCGAAGTCTAAGGAAGGGGACCAGCTGCCGCACCAGCCGTAGATGATAAAAGGTTGCTTTGGCAGTGGCCGCCACCTGGGCCTCCATCGTTAAGGTGGGGTCCAGGAGCACTCCCAAACTCCTAACCTCCGAATCTGGCACCAAAGGTGCCCCATCGAAGGCTGGGAGTGGGAGCCCCAATCCCATACCACCACGACCCAGGCACAGGACCTCTATCTTCGCCGGGTTCAGCTTCAGCCGGCTCAGCTTGAGCCACCCAGCCACGGCCCGTAAAGCCCAGTGAAGATCTTCTGGGTCGGAGTCCGACTGGCCACCCAACATCAGATAGAGCTGGGTGTCATCTGCATATTGATGACACCCAAACCAGTACCTCCGGACAATCTGGGCGAGGGGGCGCATATATATGTTAAATAGCATCGGGGAGAGTACTGCCCCCTGAGGCACTCCACATTCCAGCAAGTGCCTCCAGGACTGCTGCTCCCCTAGCCCAACCCTCTGTCCCCGACCTTGGAGAAAAGAGGCAAGCCATTGAAGGGCAAGCCCCTGAATCCCCACCTCGGCAAGGCGGTGGCTCAGCAGCTGGTGGTTGACCGTATCAAATGCGGCCGACAGATCTAACAACAACAGCGCCGCCACACCGCCTCGATCCAGATGTCTACAGAGGTCATCAGTAAGGGCAACCAGCGCTGTCTCTGTCCCATACCCCAGGCGGAAGCCAGACTGGAATGGATCAAGGGTGGAAGCATCATCTAGAAAGCCCTGTAGCTGAGTTGCCACTGCCCTCTCGATCAGTTTGCCCAAATAGGGCAAATTGGACACCGGCCGATAGCTGGCCAATTCAGCCGGGTCCAGAGTTGGCTTTTTCAGGAGAGAGCGGTAGGGCAAGCTGGGAGAGAGCGACAGTCTCCCCATCCCCGCACCCAGGTCTCCGTCACGCATGCCAGGTCAGCCTGTTGTTCCACAATAAAGTCCCGCAGGACCATTGTTTTGTTGTTAATAGACCTGGCATTGCACAACACCAATGTCGGTGGGGGGTTACTAATCCTAGCCCCACTGCCGTCATCCCTTGGGATGGGTCGCAGGCTGGAAGGGCGCCAAGCACTTTTGTTTCTCCACGCCCTTCCCGTACTCCACAGCCTGGACCCACCGCTATACTTTTTGGTCGGTCCACGCTGCAGCCCCAGACTGCCCGTAACAAGGTAATAAACTGTCCTCCAGATGCTGCTCCCACTCGACTGGTATCCAACTATACAATCACACTCTGCTATACAAAATTATCATACACAATAGTATACTTGACTGTAGTAAATGCTACATTAGCACTTCTTTTTTCTTTTCCAGATTGAAAGTCATTCTGTTACTTTAGGAACATAAACTATGACTATGGACATTTTTACTTGGCATGAAATTATCACAACTAGCATATTAAAAATATAGTGTATCCAAACAATTATTACAAACAGAATGCCCACCCACATGCAAAAACAAAACTGAAACCTTTTTCTTTTCTTGTTACAATAGCTCCTCCTAAACGACGTTTTTGCATTGGAGAGTTCAGTTTGTAACGTAGGACTTGCTTGTCCTCAGTGCACAGAAATTAGATCAATCTGATACCATACATATTTTTTAGAAATGATTTGGAAAATATTTGAACACCTTGTCTTAAAATATTTTATTCATCATGTTAAAATAAAATGTTCCATAATCAATTTCTTTTCTTTTTTCAATTTTTCGGAAAAAAACAAAAAAGTCTTCAGGGGGGAAATGGGGAAAACCCCGTTTTTTTCCTGAATTTTTCTGGTTTTTTTCTGGGCCTTCACATCTCTAGGCAGGGCAGGAGCTTTCGTGAGTCATGGCTCACTTCTTCAGATACTGAAGCGCACGAGTCCAGTGGCACCTGAAAGTCTGTCTGAATTTGTGGCCGGGGAAGAGCTTTTGTGAGTCACGGCTCCCTTCTTCGGAACCAACCAAGTGATTCAGGAAAGCTCTTCTTCCCCTGCCACAAATTTGGTTACTCTTTAAGGTGCTCCTGGACTCTTGCTCTTTTCCACTGCTACAGACGGACTAACACGGCTACCCATCTTGATCTTCTTTCCTGTGTATTTTGATAGCTTCTGGTAACTGAGAGCTCACTGAGGTGAAATGATAGTAGGATCTGGGCTTTGCTGCTTTGCACAGGGGGACTCTGAACGCTAATTTTAACAGACCCAACTCAACTCGCACCAAAGTTCTCAGCATGATAAATGGCTCACTGGAACGAATGTCAAGGGCCCGAAATTGAGCCAGTTCACCACATGTCCCCTTCAGGCCATCTGACAGCCCCATTCTGAAGCAAAACAATGTTTGAAAGAGACCACGGGGAACTCTCGACCAATGCTTCATATCCGAGAAAGACGTTTTCCCTTCAGAGTCCCCCGAAGCCAGTTTCCACTGTTGCGAACTCTCAGTGACATGCTCCACACACGAAAAAACTTTGAACAACTTTCCTCTTTCTTCTGTGGGTCTGAGATCTTTCATGGCGGCTGATGGATGCCCAGAGAAAGAGGGGGGAAGGTTGCCTTGAGCGGAGGGGTGGCGATGGTGCCCTCCACACTGCAAGTCGCCATTGTCTCTTCTGATCTCCGCTTGTGAGAAAGGGGAGGACTGGACCCTGCTATGGCGCTGGGCTCGGGAGGCACTCTGGCCTCACTGGTATCTTAGGCCTGCGTCTGGGCTGTAGCTCAGCAGATAGGAGCTCAGTACTCTGGACATCCAGAAGAGCTTTGCCCTGGCCTGCCTCTGCATAGGAACCCCGGGCTTCCTTGGCGGTCTCCCATCCAAGCACTCACCAGGGCCGACCCTGCTTAGCTTCCACGATCTGATGAGAACAGGCTAGGCTGGGCCATCCAGGCCAGGGCAGAGATGAGCAGAGGTGGTTGCCTTGCCTGCCTTTGCGTAGCAACCCTGGACTTCCTCGGTGGTCTCCCATCCAAGGACTCACCAGTTCGGGCCCTGCTCATCTTCTGAGATTTGAGGAAACCAGGCTGACCTGGGCCATCCAGATCAGTTTTCATCCCACCAGCCGTTCCCTGTACATAGAAAGCTGGCGTATGAAGGAGAAGGGCTCTAGCCTACCCTTCTAACCTATTAGTTATTGTTTTGTTTTTTTACTTGCAGGGAATATTCCTTTATGCAGGAGCACTGGGTAGATAATTGTGTGGATGGCTGACTCAACTGCTGCCAGGGCATTGGATTTTGGACATTATTGTGTTTATTAAAAAATAAGAAAGGGCTTTCTGTGCCTCTCAGAAGCGGCTGTGAGGGCAGTCCCCAGATACAGTTCTCGAGCTCCTTCTTCACGTTGGAAAAGAGGATCCTCGTAGAAATGGTTGGAGATAATGCAGCTGTGATGCCCCTGACCAGGATGGCCCAGGCTAGCCCGATCTCGTCTGATCTCAGAAGCTAAGCAGGACCAGCCCTGGTCAGTACTTGGATGGGAGACCCCCAAGGGAGCCCAGGGTTGCTGCACAGAGGGAGGCGATGGCCAACCCACCTCTGAATGTCTCTTGCCCTGACCCGGAGGGCCCAGACTAGACCAACCTCTTCAGATCTCCGAATCTAAGCAGGATCGGGCCCTGGTTAGTGCTTGGATGGGAGGCCACCAAGGGAGCCCAGGGTTGCTACACAGAGGGAGGCGATGGCAAACCCACCTCTGAATGTCTCTTGCCTTGAAAACCACACAGACACACACACACAGACACACACACACACACAATTCATTTCATGGGTGTGAATGAGGGGGGAGGGATATCTGTTCTTCCCTATGAGAAATGTTGAGTCTTGACCAAAGAAAAGTTAATCGTGTGTCTTTCTCCACAGATTGAAATGCCCTTACGAAACCGCGGTGGAACTTGCAGCCTTGTGCCTCCAAGGTAAATGCCTGCCCCTGGCTCAGTCGTTTCAGTTGACTGTTTGGTGGCCGTTTCATGGATGACGACTTGAGGGACCGGGTTTTGACTCCTCCTTGACGGCCGTGGGAATTGCTGTGCAATAAACACTTTATATGTGATGTTCTGCACAGGATTCTGGCCTGATTGTCTAGAGGGAACAAGCTTCTTTTTGAAAATAAGATATAGATTTTAGTAGGTGGCTGCGGGGTTCTTGTCTTTCTCGAGAAGGCAGCTACCGCTTTCTCTCATGTTGGAAAGTTTAATCTAAATTCCCCCAAAGAAGCTCTTTAGATTCAGCTATGTATCTATGTATGAGCACTGAAATCTTTACTGGGATCTAAAAGAAAGATAATGGAAACCTGGAATGACTGTACTTACCTGGTGTCAGGGTCAACAGCAAGCAGGTCCAAACACACTCTCCTGAAAAGGCTATGTTTTATTGGAATACTGGTCTGTTGCCAAGTGGTACAGGTACATTGTCAGGAATAACAACTAGTGCAAGGGGATCCATACATATACTCTGATGCTGCATCTAGCTAAGCAAATTAAATCCAAGCACGTGCACGGGGGAATTCTCCCGGCAGGATATTACATCATGAACGGGAGATTCACCCCAATCCCTTGAGAGCCGAAATATTCATACCCATGGTGGAATCCAAGCCCTCCCTTCCCTTCAAGGTTATACTGATAGCACTGTCTGGCTGAGCCAGTTCGTGGGGGGGGGGAGCGCCTCCCTTATGTTACCCACGGTAGCAAAGCAAGCATGTGCGGCTGCGCAAAAGTCAGGGATGAAAGAAAACAAAGAAAGCATGGCAGCTAGCTGACACCTGGAAACACTGGGGTTCACTCCAGTCCCAAATTACTAGCCGTGTTCCTGCGACGTACTCCTTTTGAAAAGGTAGCAAATGGGGTCATTTAGAACACTCACATTTGTTCCATCGAAGTATTATTGTACGGGTGCTATGCTGTTTGGCGTTTGTTCTCTTTTCTCTTTCAGAGTCTATAAATAAACTCCACTTTATCCAGATTTTAATAGGAAAAAAAAGTTTCGAATAATAGGGGGAATTAGAATTGAAATAGATTTACCGTGCTAATATCTGTTGGGAAGGAGAACTAATCCCTCTACTGGGAAAATTAAGAGAATGAATTACCCATTTATAGACATTCATAGGAGGTAGAAAAGAGATAAGTGAAAAATATGGTTGCTGTTTTCAGAAATTGCTTTTCACAAGTCTTTTGGGTCCCCAGGTCAGTTGTTAAAATTATTTGAAATTATACCAGTCATTTTTCCTTTAGAAAGCGATTGGATTAAGAAGAATAAATTCTGAAGTATTCTAATAGGGTGGAGAGGTTTGCCATGAAGTTAGATGTGAATCTGAATTTTACAGAAAGCAGTTTACTTTCTAGAAGCCGGTGCAGTGTGATAGTTAGTGGGCTGGATTAGTAACTGGGAGACTTGAAAATCCCTACTCAGCTGTGAAGTTCATTGGCTGACCAAGGGCCGGTTGTGTACTTCCAGCCTAATGTTGTGAGGACAGAGAGGGACCTCTGTTAGCCACCCTGAACCCCTTGGAGATATACATTTTTTCTGAGTGCCAAGTGGGATAGTAAATTGGGGAGAATTATCATCTAATTTGCAGTGTAGTAACCTTCCTTTGCAATTTTCACCTTTGGCAGCTGAGCTTGGCGAGTGTGAACATCCAGAACACACTCCGGAACTCGTCTCAGAGTTCAGATTTACTCCGAACCAAACGGAAGCAATGGAATTTGAGATTTTTCAAAAGTGGAAAGAATTCAGGTATAGTATTGATAGAGGACTATGCCCATGTCTGTATGTGTGCTGTTTGTTAGAACAGGGATTTAGAAGGGATTTTTTTAAAAAAATGAATTTAAAGATCTATGTATAGTCTTCAAAATTGGGGTTTCTTAAAAACAAATTAAAAGAGAAAAGGGAAGACTTCCAGTTCAGCTGATTTCCACCCCCCCTCCCTTTCACGTCTAGGGGAAAGAGCCCCGTGCAGGCTGAAATGTGCTACTTGAACAAAGCCAAATGGCTCGAGATGTACGGGGTAGATATGCACGTTGTTAAGGTAAGAGATTTTTCATGGCAGGTTATTTTTGTAGCAGATGGGAAGGTTATGACTCAATGTGATGATTTATGCACTAAATAACGTTGCACTTAAAAGGCTTTCATCAGCTGTTCCCAGTTTCTCTTCTGACGAAGGGGACTTTAATGCTCAAAAGCACAGGCCCTGATAATCTGGTTGGTCTCTAAGTTGCTGCTGGACTCGAATCCAGCTCTTCTACGGCAGACCAGCACACCAACCCACGAAACAATTTTCCAGTATAAACCTGCCTGAAACTGCTTTCAACGTAATCTTGCCTTGTTTGTAGGGAAGAGACGGTTGTGAGTATGCCCTCGGGTTGACGCCGACGGGTATCCTGATCTTTGAAGGCGCAAACAAGATAGGCTTATTTTTTTGGTGAGTCCGTCCTGCTTACGTTTCAACCCCTTCCCCTCTACACCACGCTGGCTCTCATGAGGTGCACCCCTGGATGACAGAAAAAGTCACGCAAGTGTAAACTGCCATCAAGTCGCAGCCGACTTCTGGTGACCTCAGCGAGGGGCTTTCAGGGCAAGGGAGAAGCCGGTGCCTTCCTCTGAAGAGCTTTCCTTGGTGGTCTCCCTTCCGAGGACTGATCCTGCTTAGCTTCCAAGATCTGACAAGATTGGGCTATGCCCTGCTGCCTTCCCTCTTGGGAAAATCAGTACTGAATATTGTAGGACCTGCCGTAGAGCAAAGTCAAGGAACTTTGGGTAGTGGAACGTGCCCTCAAGTCACAGCTGACTTATGGCGACCAGTGTTCCCTCTAAGCTGAGTGAGTGTGAGCTAGCTCACCGGTTTTTATCCTCCGGCTCACACATTTCTGTCTCAGCTCAGGAAGGAGGGCTCCAGAGCAAACTAATTGATGCAGCAGCCAAATCGCCCCCTCACAACTTTAATGCCAGGAGCTCACAAAGTAGAATTTTTGCTCACGGGGCTCCATGGGTTAGAGGAAGCATTGATGGCGACCCTGGGCTATCCAGGTCAGGGCATAAAAGCGTTAGGCACCTTGATTGTGCTGTGTCTTGTGAATTAATCTGTGGTCACCTGTTTCCTTTCTCCTTAGGCCTAAAATCACCAAAATGGACTTCAAAAAGAGCAAGCTGACGCTCGTGGTGGTGGAAGACGATGACCAGGTACCCATCTCCTGGTTGGCTCGAGCCTGATCTCGCACTGTCTGGAGCTCTCTGATTTCTACAGATCCTGATCAGGGAGCCCAGACCACTGCCAGGTCCCGTGACCCTGATTTTAAAGTGCCAGCATGCGTGAGAACTTACCAGAGTTCTGTTTTCCTCTATTAGGGTAGAGAGCAAGAACACACTTTCGTTTTCCGATTAGACAGTGCTAAAACATGCAAGCACCTATGGAAATGTGCGGTGGAACACCATGCCTTCTTCCGGTTGCGCACGCCGACAAACACTAAATCCAGCCGGTCAGATTTTATCCGGCTCGGTTCCCGCTTCAGATTCAGGTACTTAATTGGATATGTAGCCTTGCTGATAAATCCACAAAAATTACTAGCCTACTTTTTCAAACTAGTTTAGTCGTCTATACACACCTGTGTTGGTCAGTTGTGGCATTTTTGATGTCTTGAAGGTGAAGGGTGGATGGTGGGTCAATTCTCTTTGATTTTGAAAAGCTCTCCTGACTAGGAATGTGCATTCGGTTCGGACTAACCGAGAAGCAAACCGAATAATGCCTATTCGGGATTATTTGGGCCTGCCGAAAGCCAAATCAGATTCTCTAATCTGATTCGGCTGGCCAAACAGGGTTTCCCCAAATGGATGACGTATATTCGGCATCCATTCGGGGAATCCCTTTGCTGGGTGAGGAAGGAAAAGTGTTTAAACTTAAAACACTTTCCCTTGCTTCTGGGGCTCCTGCAGCCTCACTGGAGTGACTCCCCGGGGGAGTCGTGCCGCGAAGGCAGCACAAGCCCCAGAAGTAAGGGAAAGTGCTTTGGCGGGCGGGCCGGGGAAGGTACGAGGAGGCATTTAAATGCCTCCTGCTCCTTCGAGGGCCTTCCCCGGCTTACCCACCTTGGCGGGCGGGCCAGGGAAGGCAGGAAGGGCAACTTCAGGCCTCGCCTGCTTCAGCGGACAGGCCGGGAGAGGCATCTAAATGCCTCCCCACTCCTTTGAGGACCTTCTCTGGCTCGCCCACCTCGGTGGGTGGGCCAGGGAAGGCGGGGGGGCTGTCTTCAGGCCTTCCCTGGCTCACCTGCTTTGGCAGGCGGGCTGGAGGAGGTACAGGGAGGCATTTGAATGCCTCCCCGCTCCTTTGAGGGCTTTCTCTGGCTTGCCCGCCTTGGCGGGCGGGCCAGGGAAGGTGGGGAGGGGAGCTAGCTCGGGGGGAGGCAAATTGTCTTCCGTTCAATGAAGGGAGCGTGCTGCCTCTGCGGTGTGACTCAGGGGGATTTAAACTTTAAAGTTTAAACCTCTCTGGTGGAACGCACCCTTCAATTTGCCTTCCCTTCAGTGATAGGAACCCCCCCCCCCCTTCAAGGGGAGGATTATTATACCCTATGGGGACAGTCCCCATAGGGTATAATTGAGCTGAATAAATTCAGCTAGTCTGATCATTCCTGAACCTCAGTATCATACCTATATTGGGATTCGGGAATATTGGCAAATACTGAAATTTTTCAGGTTTGGTAGATCCAAACCCAAAAAATTCTGAGGGTTTTTTTTTATGCACACCCCTACTCTTGACTAGTCACTTGGAGGCTATCCTTGCTTATCACAGGTGGGGAGGGACCATGGCTCAATGGTAGAGAAGGTCCCAGGTTCAATCCCCGTCATCTCAAGTAAAAGGACCAGGCTGGAGGTGATGTGAAAGACCTGAGTCCCTGGAGAGCTGCTTCCAGTTTGAGTAGACAGTACTGACACTGATGGTCAACGGTACAGATTGGCAGCAAAGCTGTTTTCATGGAGAACAGAGAGGAGCTGTGGGTGGAGCTGGACTAGAGAGGTGGCAGGCAGTGTTCCCTCTAAGCTGAGTTAGTGTGAGCTAGCTCACAGTTTTTGAGCCTCTGGCTCACACATTTTTGTCTTGGCTCAGGAAGGATGGCTCCAGAGCAAACTAGTTTATCCAGCAGCCAAATCTCTTGCTCACAACTTTAATGCCAGTAGCTCACAAAGTAGAATTTTTGCTCACAAGACCCCACAGCTTAGAGGGAACATTGGTGGCAGGATGGGTTTATCCAGGACTGACAGACCTTTTGCCATATAAGCTGTTCATGAAAACATTTTAAAGCAGGTTTTGATGGCACATTCTGAAGAATGACTTCTAACTGCTGTTGTTTTGGGTTTTGTTATGTTAAGAACATAAGAGAAGCCATGTTGGATCAGGCCAGTGGCCCGTCCAGTCCAACACTCTGTGTCACCCAGGGGCCCCCAGGAGGTCTATCAGCAGGGCCAGAACTCCAGACGTTCTCCCACTGTGGCCCCACAAGCACCAAGAATATGGAGCATCACTGCCCCGGACAGAGTGTTCCATCTATACCTTGTGGCTAATAGCCACTGATGGACCTCTGCTCCATATGTTTATCCAGTCCCTTCTGTAACCATATTAATATTCTGGTTGTTGCGAATGGCTGTCTACACTAGTTCCATTTCTGCATTTCTTACGTGCCATTTTGCCTTTTTATGAGGGATGCAAAGGAGCCATACTGATGCTTTTGTATCTAGCTTGTTTGTGTGTGTGTGGTTTTTGTGTTCTCGGGGGGAGGTTATGACCAGTGTTCCCTCTAAGCTGAGTTAGTGTGAGCTAGCTTTTTGCCTTAGCTCAGGAGGGATGGCTCCAGAACAAACTAATTGATGCAGCAGCCAAATCACTCGCTCACGACTTTAATGACAGTAGCTCACAAAGTGGAATTTTTACTCACCAGACTCCACTGCTTAGAGGGAGCATTGGTTGTGACATTAATCTAGTCTAAGATGCTAATGTTGCCCCTCCCTTTTTTTTAATAAGTGGAAGAACAGAGTACCAGGCAACGCATGGATCCAGGTTACGCAGAACCAGCACATTTGAACGGAGGCCGAGCAAGCGGTACCCCTCAAGAAGGCACTCGACTTTCAAAGGTTGGCATTCATAGCCTGTGCCTTTGTATGCCAGTTTTCCTTAGTCTGAACGCTCTGCTGAACTTGTAGCTTCTTTCTCCATTTCTTTTCACATGACATAAACAGCTTCATTTCATCTCAGCTTTCACGGCTGAAGGGATGTACGTTAAGGGATGGGTAAAGCAATGGTTGTGTCAGTTTCATTTATTATCTTTTCTTTTCCATTCCTAAGTCTGTTCTCGCAGAAGCACCTGAGAAATCCTCAAGTAAAACAGAGTTTTCCTGTATAATATTTGCTCCTTTGGGAAGGTCGTAAGGACATCAAAGGGAGTGTGTCTCAAGTACGGAGAAACGTCAAGCCTTGAAACTATCAAGGAGCACTAGAAAAGCCCACAGTCCACTTCTGATTGCAGCATCACTCTGCTGCAGTTGGCTGTAAAACAGGTTAAGCTTTCCCTGCTTTCTTCAGAATTTGAAATCTTTAACCCTGTGAAAAAAGTGTACCAGGTGCACACAAAACCATCTAGTTTTTATCAGAGGATTACAAGAAAGAAGCAAATGGGTCAGTGTCAAATATGCTGTCATGGTGTATCAGTCTGTCGTCTGTGGCACACCTTAACCACAGCTGCATTAGCCTTTTGGGCAGCATTCATAGAATCATAGAGTTGGAAGGATCCTCCAGGGTCATCCAGTCCCACCCCCTGTACAAAGCAGGAAATTCACAAATACCCGTACCCCCAGTGACCCATATTCCATGCCCAGAATATGACAAAAAAAAAAAAACCCTCCAGGATCCCCAGCCAAACATTCCCTTGTTAGGTTTTTTCAGATCCCTTCTCCTGCTTACAGAACTGGTTTTTGTACACACGTGTTGGCAGTGGGAACAGAGCAGGTGTGGATACTACATCCTTGTCGGTGTGGCAATGAACAGAGGAGGCCATTGCGTCATTGTAGGTGAAAATGGAGGGTGGAAGTGCTGTGCGTTTCCTTCCTCAAAGTGTCTGACACTTTGGCAGTCCACAAATGGCCGTGAGCAGACATTCCGTCGATGCTAACGCATATGGTTGTAGGAGCCATATATTGTTCCAGTCTTGTTCCATCTGCTCTGGCTCCCAGTTTGCTTCCCGGCTCAATGCAAGATGCTGCTATTGACTTTTGAAGCCCTGGGTACATCCTGGGATCAACATGTACCTCAAGGACTGCCTTCCCCCATACAGACCTACCCATTCACTCCAGTCATCCTCGGAGGCCCTGCCATTTGAAGCTAGATGGGTGGGAACCTGGGGGAAGGGGCTTCACAGTCGTGGCACCGAAACTTCAGAACTCCCTCCCCAGGGAGATTTGTCCGTCTCCCTCTATCAATGCCTTGTCATTAGCATATGAAAAGTTTTCTTGTTTCGTTTGGCATGCCCCCGATAATGCAGACAATGAAGAAAACAGCCGTGATGTCGTATTATGAAAATATATATTTAAACTGCTATTTTACAGTGAGTAGTATTTCTTCAACACTCAACGGAATTTGCATATACTCCCGTTTCACATGACCGCTTTATCTCAGTGTGCTGCGTGAATAACATTAGTTTACACGTCAACAATACTCATCTTTGAACTTAACACTCAACATTCTTCCCACTTTGGTGTGGAGAGCCAGTTTGGTGTAGTGGTTTGGTGTAGTGGTTAAGTGTGCGGACTCTAATCTGGGAGAACCGGGTTTGATTCCCCACTCCTCCGCTTGCACCTGCTGCTGTGACCTTGGGTCAGTCACAAGCTCTGGCACAGCTGTCCTTGAAAAAGAGCAGTTCCTGTCAGAGTTCTCTCAGCCCCACCCACCTCACAGGGTGTCTGTTGTGGGGAGGGGAAGGGAAAGGAGTTTGTAAGCCGCTCTGAGACACCTTTGGGTAGTGAAGGGCGGGGTATAAATCCAATCTCTTCTTCTTCTTCTTCATTAATGAAACAAATTCTTAACATGCTGAGTGTTAAGTTCGCAGATGAGTATTCCGTTGTACGCACACACACAAATGTACGCACACAAATTCTGTTGTGTGTGTGCATACATCTTGATTACCTGTTGAAGAAATACTACTCACTGCAAAATAGCAGTTTAAATATATATTTTCATAATACGACATCATGGCTGTTTTCTTCATGGTCTGCATCCTTCCCGTGATCTCTCTGTTGCTTACTGGCCCTCCTTCTAGTGTGCTGTCTTTGTTTTTAATTGGATTATTCTATCATTTTAACTGTATTTTTAGTTGCTTTAATGTTTATTATGTCCACTGCCTTGTGGACCCTGATCAGGTGGAAAGGTGGCATAAAAACGTTTTCAATAAACAAGTTTGCTGCTTTTCAACATTGTGATGCTCACGCTTGCTTTTCTTTGCTCTCCCTCCAGCCAACAACCCTATGAAATTATCTCCTCATTGGTAAGTGTCAGCAGCTGCTCTTTCGTTCTTTGGCTTGGTATCTGCCACCCATGACTCGGGCCCAATAAAAAGTTGCCTGCTGTAAGCGACCCTGTGCTACACCTCTGGTGTAGGAACGCAGCCCAAATGCATCACGCTTGGCTCTCCAGTATCGGCCTTTTATGGGTTGCAAAAAAAAAATAACATGTAGAAATAGATGCAGTTAAGCCTTTTAGGGCTGGCAAAGAGATAATGATCCCAAATTCTCATCTATGGCTTGGGGGGTCAGCCACACTGTTGTGCACTCTGTTCCCTTAGTGTGTGCAACATTCTTTTCTCCTAGGGCTGTATTGATGCCAAAATTAACTGTGGTCAGAACTAAACAGGGCTCACTTGGATACTAGCGACAGATTTCATTTTCAGAGCAGACTCTGTTCAACACTAGTAATAAAAGCTGGCGCTGATGTAATCTTTCATTATACTTAAGGCTGGCAAGAAGGGTGGGACATTCATGCTGGGGGAGGGGAGAGGCCGAGCACAGCTGCAAGTTTTTCAGTTACACAGAACTTTTCAGTGGTTGTACCTTTACTGCTTAATAGAGTTCTGGGTGGCTAAAATGTGTCTCTGTACTTCCAGTAGATGTTTGCCCCCTAAAACATCTTCCTTTGTGTAGTTTCTGTTTGTAAATGAACATAGGCCCCGGTCACACGGGCAGGAAACTGCGGGGGGGAAGCGTGGCTGTTTGCCCCAGGGCAAACTAACACGCAGTAAAGCGATCATACCTCCTGTGGAGGTTCTGTGGAGGAACCGTGGAGCTTCCGTGGTTACGGAGAGGCGGCGATCACAACACATGCCTGCGCGCAACGAAGAAGCGCGCGGCGCGGCAACCTAGTTTCCTTTTTCTGTGTACACTACGAATGTGCATGCTCCGTTGGGTGCTTGTGCGCAACCACGGAGACTTGGGGGGAAAAAAAACCACCTTCGCAAGGGGACATGGACGGGCGCCGGATGCCACCGGAAACGCGATCAGACGCCCGCCCTTGCCCCGCAGTTTCCGGAAACTAGTACCTCCGAGGTACTAGTTTTTTGCTCCGTTTTATCGGCGGTTCGCCACAGTTCAACCACGGGAGCTCTACGCTCCCCAGATGTTGCCGTGTGATTGTGCCAGGTAACTCCGCCTCTCTTCCGTCTATTTAGCGTGGCTTCTGCTCCGTGTGAACGGGGCCATAATAATTCTTAGATTCAGTTGGGTAGCCGTGTTGGTCTGAAGCAATACAGCTATGGTTTGGATCCCACCATTTCACTTCCATCAGCTTCCACACATTTCTCCAGCACTAGTTTCCTTCTGCTGACACCAGGTTGCCTTGTGTGGACACAAAAGTATCTTGCATCAACAGAAGGAGAGGCCTGTAGGCACCGCTGGAATGAATTGGTAGGATCCAATCCAGTGGCTTGCATTTACCCAGGATGCCATCCTGGGAATAAACCGTAGTTTGGAGTCCTGGTCTGTAGGACAAGCACAAACTATACTTTGTTGGTTTGGACATAACTGCAATGTAGTTTTCTGCAAACATGGAGATTATCTGGCCACACACAGGAGGGAGGGAGCAAATAACACTGAGGATCTACCAGGCTTGTTTATGCAGCAGCAAGCTGTAATTTGTCGTTGCATCTGAATCAAGCCAAAGTTTACATGGAATAATCTTGGGTCCCTTGCTATAGTCATGAAGACTCCCGAGGAATCACGTTAGAGCACAGAATGTACCGTTTGTTTTTGAAAGGGGACACTTTGCAGCAAAGAACCAGAAAAACTCAACACAATAAAAAAAAAAGATATCAGCACAGGCTGCAGTATTTGAAACTTCTAATACTGTTGGCGAGAACTCTGATACATTCACTTAAATAAGCTTTCCCTTAGCCATTGGCTCAGCTGTTCAGGTGTTGCAGAAAATTTCTCAAGTCTTTGGTTTTTGTAAAGAAAAAAAAAAGGCAACAAACAAGAGCTAGGGATAGATGGGAATTTGATATAAAGGAGTTAGGCTTGGATTGTTACAGCACTGGTCGCTAATTAGATTGAGTGTGTGTGTGAGAGAGAGGGGGGGTGTTAATGGGGATGTGTGTGGGAGATCAGTATTTCCTTGGCCTGTTTCACTCATGGATAACATGAGCTTCTGTGATACCTTTCAAAACCTATGCAAAAATACCTGATCCGTATTTTCGTTTCAGTGCTAAAAACAATCCTGAAGTCCATAACTATCAGGTAAGAGGCATACAGATTTGTTGTTTTATTACCTTAATTATAGGCCCAAGTAACGTCATGATTACTCACCTCCTCGCCTACCTGCTGTTGGATCCCCAAGCATCGAGAATAAATCCACGTTTTCAAGAAAAGCAAAATTTATTTCAAAGCGTTGAAGACATACTCAAACACGTTCTTTGTTAGAACTGGGGATACACAGTTAGGGCGAGCATAATAAAGGAAATTCAAACAGATACATATCCAATGAATAATATTCCCGCTGGCGGGCTACTGAAACGGTTGCGCGCCCAGTCCATGGGAACCAGGCAGAACATCAGACAAAACACAGGTGCAGTTCTCATGAGATAGCAATAGGCAAGCATTACAGCATCTTCTCCCCCACACATCCACCAGTAGTTATCTTATGCATTCCAGCACAGAAGCAGGATAGTATAAACAAGCCGGGTGCAACAGGGTAAGGATATGCACACAGAGGTCACAGAAAACAGAATGGCAGCTTGCTGACATACTGCCCCCCTTAAAATACACTTAAAACACACCTCCCGGGTCGGGCGGGAGATCTCCCGGGCTGGGCGGGAGACCTCCCGGTTTGTCCGGGAACCTCTTGTGGAAACTACGGATCAGGTAAGGGGCCCGAATATCCCCTTCTTCCACCCATTCGCGGTGCTGGGGACCGAAATCAACCCATTCGATAAGGTACCAGAGTTTACCACGTTTCAATTTACAATCAAGGATATCAGCGATCTCAAAATGTTCATCCCCTTCCAAAATGACAGGTGGAGGAGGAGTAACTGCTGGTCTCCAGGGAGACGGGCCAGGATCCTTCTTCAACAGGCTCATGTGAAAAACAGAATGCAGAGCACGTAAATTCTTAGGCAAAACAACATCAACCGCCACATTATTTATGACTTTACGCACTTTGAATGGACCAATGAACTTCCACCCCAATTTCCTGCTAGGTCGCAGCATCTTAATGTTCTTGGTCGAGACATACACAAGATCCCCAGGTTTCAGATCAAACCCCACCACCCTACCCTTGTCTGCCTGGGTCTTGTAAGCAGCCTTGGCTGCGTCAAGCGTTTGGCATAGCAGAGGCCATGCATTTTGCAATGAAGTACACCAAGTATTAGCATCCCCCACGGGACGTTGGCCCATCCCCTCCAGGAAAGGGAGGGGGGGGCTGTCGTAACCAGAAACAGCTTTATAAGGAGACATGCCCGTGGAGCTATGGACAGTGTTGTTATAACAATATTCAGCAAGAGGCAACAATTCACACCAATCATTTTGTTGATAATTAGTAAAACAACGAAGATATTGCTCCAGGGTCTGATTCACTCGTTCTGTTTGTCCGTCAGTCTCAGGATGATACGCGCTGCTGAGCCCTTGTTCCACCCCTAAAATGGAAAGAAGTTCCCTCCAAAACTTAGAAACAAATTGGGTCCCCCTGTCAGAAATTAATTTAGCAGGCAATTGATGAATTTTCACCACGTGAGACATAAACGATTTCGCCAACTTCTGTGCTGTAGGCAAGGAAGGAAAAGGCACAAAATGAGCCTGCTTAGAAAATAAATCAACAACCACCCAAATAACAGTGTTCCCTTTGCTCACAGGGAGATCAGTAATAAAGTCCATGGACACCACTTCCCAAGGCCTCGATGGAGTAGGGAGTGGTTGCAGAAGACCGGGAGGCTTGCCCCCCCTGGGTTTAGTTAAGGCACAGGTCTGACAGGACCGAACAAAAGTCAATAGGTCTTTTCGCATGTGTGGCCACCAAAACTGTCTGCGGATGAGTTGCAGTGATTTAACAAAACTCCAATGTCCTGCCAGTCTGGAACCATGAGCAGAATCCATCACTTCCCTCCTCATTGAAATAGGCACATACAGTTTGTCCCCAGAATAAATCAGACCTTCTGGGCTACGGACATAATCCGGCAATGCCCGCAGGGAGGCATTATCTTCATCAGTAAAAGCAGAAACATATTTCTGGACCCAGGCCCCCCCCCCCTAGGGAAAAGGGAAGGCGAAGTCTCATCAGAGCGAGGAATTGAGCGCGCTTGCGCGCGGGTGACAACAGCCCCCCCCAGGTGGGAGGGGGAGAAAACAGAGTCCATGATGACCTCACGCTGACTGTCATGCTGTGGGAGGCGTGAGAGCGCGTCTGCCAGGGAATTAGCCGTCCCAGGAAAATGACGAAGAGTGAATCGAAACTTAGCAAAGAAGTCCGCCCAACGAAGTTGTTTTGCGTTTAGAGAACGGGGGGATTTCAGCATTTCCAGATTTTTATGGTCAGTCCAGACTTCAAATGGCAGTTGAGCCCCCTCCAACCACTGCCTCCAAGTGGAGAGAGCCAGCCGGATAGCCGACGCCTCCTTCTCCCAAATCCCCCAGTTTCGTTCAGCGTCCGAAAATTTTTTAGACACAAATGCAAGGGGGTGTAAACGACCATCTTCCCCTTCTTGCAAAATAGCGGCTCCCATTGCCACATCCGAGGCATCAGTCTGGACAATGAATTTTTTAGTTTCATCAGGGCGCGCCAGCACGGGCTCAGACGTGAACATTAGTTTAAGTTTCTCAAAAGCCTCTGCGCAAGCAGGGGACCATTTAAGCGGGGCGCCTGGTTTTGTAGCATCAAACCCCTTTCCCTTGGTTTTTAACAAATCGGTTAGAGGAAGGGCAATTTGAGCGAAATTTTGGATGAAATTTCTGTAAAAATTGGCGAATCCGAGGAACATTTGCAATTGTTTGCGGGTTCTGGGGGGTTCCCAGTCAAGCACAGCCTGTATTTTAGCAGGGTCCATTTCCACCTTCCCCCCGGAGATGCGATAACCCAAAAAGTCAATGCAGGGCTTGTGGAATTCACATTTAGACAGTTTGGCGAACAGGTTGTGCTCATAAAGCCTCTTAAGGACCTGGCGCACCAATTTAATATGCGACGGTAGGTCCTGGGAATACAGCAACACATCATCAAGGTAAAGAACCACCCCTTTGAACAAAAATTCATGTAGGACCTCATTGATTAAGTTCATGAAGACCCCCGGAGCCCCTTGAAGCCCGAAGGGCATAACGAGGTATTCAAACTGCCCCAAGGGGGTATTAAACGCAGTCTTACTTTCGTCCCCCTCCCTAATGCGCACTCGGAAATATGCATCCCGTAGGTCAAGTTTCGAGAAGATTTTGCCTTTGGTGGCCTCTGCTACCAAGTCCTTGATAAGGGGGAGGGGGTAGGCATTGGACAAAGAAACAGCGTTCAAACCCCTATAATCCGTGCACAATCTGAGCCCCCCGTCTTTCTTCTTTCGGAAGAGTACCGGCGCGGCGAAAGGGGAGGAAGCCGGGCGAATGAAACCGCGGGCCAAGTTTTTATCAATAAAATTCCGCAGTTCAACTTTCTCAGCCGGCCCCATCGCATAGATTTTACCTTTAGGCAATTTACAATCAGGCAAGAGTTCAATAGCACAGTCAGTAGAGCGATGGGGGGGCAGTTCGTTAGCTTCTTCTTCGCCAAAAACTTTCGCCAAGTCTCTATACTCTCGAGGCAAAGACGCTAACTCTTCCGGCTTCAAAGCGCCGCAGGGGAACTGCGCGGCAGGCCGGTCTCCCCACGAATCCAACCAGCAGTGATCTACACATTTTGGCGACACGAATTTGACAACCCCTTCTTCCCACAAGATGTAAGGGTCATGGGTAAATAGCCAGGGACTCCCCAGTACCAAATCAAACTGCGACTTAGGGGTAACAATGAAGGTCCTGGATTCCCAATGATCGCCAGCCCCCAACCGCAAAGCCATAGTCTCATGCGTACAAGGTTCCATGGGCGCCCCATCCATTTGGGTAAAAATGATGGGAGATTTCAAGGGGGTTATCCCCGCTTCCAGTGTCAATAACACTCTAGGGCTGATGAGATCCCTCCCACACCCAGAATCAATCAACGCTCTCACCCTGACGTGGGTACCCAGGAGCGGATTCATTAAAGAAACAGTCACGAAAAACAGGGAAGGGGTTTCTCTCACCACCTTGGGCGCAGTGCTGGAATGGCCGTGTCGTTTTGCGCCTCTCACAACAGGCCGTTGTCGTTTTCCGCCGGTTCAACCTCCACGTCCTCTTCTGACTCGGCAGCAAGCGGCTCGGTTCCTTCCGGACCTTGGGCCGCCTGAAGAGCTTTGGAGAATCGTGGTTTGGCCATCCCCGTCTTCCCCGGTAGTGGCGTTTTAGGCTTCGGAGTAGGCGGCTTGTCTTTAGCTTGACGGCTGCCACAATCCACGGCGAAATGCCCCTTCTCCCCGCACTTTAGTCATAGCCCCATCTTCATGCGTAGTTCTCGAGCCGATTCCGACAGGCGTTGTGTCTTGGGTCTGGAGGCGCTGGCAGTGACGGGTCTGTTGGTCGTAGCAGCCAGGTCGAGCTTGATGGTGTTTAGCCGATCCTCTGCATTTTCAGCTTCCTGGGTCCAAGCCATCAGGGAGATAGGATTAACAGTCTTCAAAACCGTTTCTCGGATGTCCGCGTTGAGTCCCAATCGATACATTTCAGCCAAAATGTGATCGGGGTAGTCTCGGAGCTTTGCTGCCTGCTTGTGGAATTCCAGTGTGTATTCGCGAACCGACTTCTTGTTCTGACGATAGGTGCGGAGAAATGCTTTGGCCCTTTGGCTCGCGTTGACATCCTCAAACCGAGCCCGCAGCGCCCACATGAATGCTCGCAAATTCAAAAGTTCCGGACCGCGGTCATTGTGCAGTCCCACATACCATGTGGCGGCGTCTCCTTTCAGTCTCGCCGAGATGACATCAATGAGAGCAGCTTCATTTCGGAAGAGGTGTCGGCTCTCTTCTACGAATTTGTGCACCCTCACCGTGAAGAAGGCGAGTTCCTCTGGGTTGCCGTCAAAGGTAGCCTCCAGTAAATCCTTGGGTCTGGGCCGTGGAGTCCTTACCAACGGTCCCAGCTGCCCCGGAACTCCCCCGAGAGGAAGACCCGGAGCAACCGGTGGTCCCGCTGGCACTGGCCTCATCGGTGGCGGCAGACCCGGCGGCAGACCCGGCATCGGCTGTTGCGCAGGTCCTACTTGCTGCGGAGGTCCGGCCGGTGGCTGGGCAGGCACCTGCGGCGCGGGAACTCCCGGTGCTGGGGCGACTTGCTGTTGCGCGGCGTGTGCATCAAGAAAATTAGCCATTCTAATGTCCATCATCCCCGGCAGAGCTTCCATTACATCCTGGAATGCCCTCAACAGGTCCCTCACCGAGTATTCCAGTTCCTCCAGTCGTTCCCCGGTGGTTTCCTCAGGGATCGGATCTCGAGGGTGGGAGTCCGGGGGTGGGTCATAGTCTCCTTCCGTTTGGAAGCCCCCGGCTCCCTCCGAATCCTCTACGTGGCCTCGGGGCCCCGATGGCTCGAACATCCACTCCTCGAGGTCTTGCTTGGAACTCCCCTTCTCCGAGGTAGCCCCCGGCTCTGGGAACAATCCCTTGTCAAACAGACTTTCACGTAATCCGCTCCCTCGACGGGAGTACACCTCACGGGTGCCTTGAGTGTTGTACATAGTCCAGTCATCCTGCCGTTGAGTCTTCCGCGGACCCCAGTGCGAAGGGGTCGGAGGCGGCCAAGACAGATGTGCAGGCCGGCGGGGAATCGTTCCCCCCACGGCACCCTCCAGCGAGGCTGCCGTCACCAAAGGAGCGGAGGTGTGTGGGACCGATCCTGAATCCCCCTCCGTTTTCGGTAGGTCTCCCTCAGCTCCGCTCATGATCTTGCCAGATTCGGAACGATAGGAGAAAGGGAGTTCTAACAATATGTTGGATCCCCAAGCATCGAGAATAAATCCACGTTTTCAAGAAAAGCAAAATTTATTTCAAAGCGTTGAAGACATACTCAAACACGTTCTTTGTTAGAACTGGGGATACACAGTTAGGGCGAGCATAATAAAGGAAATTCAAACAGATACATATCCAATGAATAATATTCCCGCTGGCGGGCTACTGAAACGGTTGCGCGCCCAGTCCATGGGAACCAGGCAGAACATCAGACAAAACACAGGTGCAGTTCTCATGAGATAGCAATAGGCAAGCATTACAGCATCTTCTCCCCCACACATCCACCAGTAGTTATCTTATGCATTCCAGCACAGAAGCAGGATAGTATAAACAAGCCGGGTGCAACAGGGTAAGGATATGCACACAGAGGTCACAGAAAACAGAATGGCAGCTTGCTGACACCTGCTTGCTTGAGTTAGAGTTCTTGAAATGTGGGTGTCCCCCCCCCCCAATTGGTGTGTTGTATGCTTCCCATTTATTTGACAGTGTTCCTGAAAGAGCAAGTTAGATTCTGTTCAACAGGCATTCATGTCCGAGAGCTGGTCTTCGGAGGGTGTCTATTAAAAAAAAAAACACCTGGAGATCCTAGACAGATCCTTTGAAAGATCAGAGCTCTTCACCACAAAGTTATGAATACGATCTGTCAAAAAATGGGTCATGTATTGTTCTTTTTTTCAACTGCACACTTAAAAGGTTTGGGATTCACACTTGAAAACCTGAAACTGTGAACAAGCGAACAGGCTTGTATTTGCGATGTGAGCTTATGCATGCTCACTGTTGAGTATTCCTCCTGGGGCCAACGGAACACTTTGTACCTTGTGGAAACTGTTGGAAAGGTCAGATTCACAATCTGTCCCCCGTGATTGTCATCGCCAGAAGATTCAGTGGCCTGCTTCCATTGGGGACACCACTGTGGGGCCCTCACAAACACATATGTCCAAGTATGACTGTGTCCTTAGAACATCAGAAGAGCCCTGCTGGATCAGACCCAGTGGTCCATCTAGTCCAGCATCCTGCCTCTCACACAGTGGCCAAACAGTTACCCTGGAGGTCCAACAACGGGGCAGAGAGGACGAAGCCTTCCCCTGATGTTGCTTCCTGGCTCTGGGATTCAGAGGATTAGTGCCTCTGAAGGTGGAGGTTCCCTTTAGTCACCATAGAGAAAAAGAGATTGGATTTATACCAATGCCTTTTACTACCCAAAGGAGTTTCAGAGCAGCTTTCCCTTCCCCTCCCCACAACAGACATCCTGTGAGGTAGGTGGGGCTGAAAGAGCTCTTTTGAGAACTGACGGTGAGGGAACAGCTCTGAAAGAACTTGTAACTGACCCAGGGTCACACCAGCAACTGCATGTGGAGGAGTGGGGGAATCAAACCCAGTTCTCCCAGATTAGAGTCTGCGCTCCTAACCACGACACCAAACTGGCTCTCCGAGTCAAGTAGCTGCTGATAGACCTCTCCTTCATGAATCTGTCCAATTCCCTTTTAAAGCTGTCTGAGCCTGTGGCCATCCCTACATCCCCTGGCAGCAAATGCCACATTTTAGTCATTCACTGTGTAAAGAGGCATTCCCTCTTGTCCGTCCTGAACCTACTGCCCATCAGCTTCATTGGATGCCCTTGAGCTCTAGTCTTTTGGGAAAGGGAGGGAAATTTCTTCAAAGAGATATGGGGGGGGGTTGGCCTATGGGTGCCAGCGCGTCATGCCATACCGCAGCTCCTTCCCGCCACAGAGATCATGATCGTTAGCAGTGCTCTTGGCCCATCCACGGTGTTTGAGCGTTCAGAAGTATACTGGCCTCGCGGATTGGTGTATTCACCAGAGACTCTTGTAGGGCAAGAACCCGTGTCTCGCTGAGGCTGGAGTTGTGGATGCGGTGGCATGGGAAGATTCTATTTATTTTTCTATTCAGAATTTTTGTTTATGCCCCCTCTCCAGGAGCCTGCCAGTGGTGGCTCACAAAATAAAAGCAACAAAAAGCAAAAATTAAAAGGTATTAAATAAAACCCAGCATTAAAAAGAAACAACAACAACCAGCCCAGCACAAGAAACATAGCCCATAAAAGATGATAGACTCTTGAGGCGGTGGAGTTGACTGTACCAGTGTTCCCCCTAAGCTGAGTTAAGTGTGAGCTAGCTCACAGTTTTTTAGCCTCCGGCTCACACATTTTTGTCTTCGCTCAGGAAGGATGGCTCCAGAGCAAACTAATTGATGCAGCAGCCAAATCGCTCGCTCACAGCTTTAATGCCAGTCGCTCACAAAATAGAATTTTTGCTCACAAGACTTTACAGCTTAGAGGGAGCATTGGACTGTACCACTTCAGGCTTCTTTTAAATGCTCCTCCCATATTTTAAAAGGATAACTCACTGCAATAAGAAAGCTAGTCTAGGGGCAAGGAAGGGTTTTGCCTAGCCCTCCACTATCCCTCTGCACCGTTTTCTAGTTGCAGGATTAGGGAGGTGGGGAAGTGGTTCCCTTTCACTGTGAAGTGATATAGCTGATTCTGCCTCCTGATCTTCGTCCTTAGATTTCTATTTATTTACTTTGTATATAATCCCACCTTTCTCCCACTTGGGGACCCAAAACGGCTTCCATCATTCCCCTCTCCTCCATTTTACCCACACAACAACCCTTTGAGGTAGGTGAGGCCGAGCGTGTGTGACTGGCCCAAGGTCGCCCAGTGAGCTACCGTGGCACAGAGGGGATTCGGACCTGGCTCTCCCAGATCCTAGTACAGCAATCTGACCACCGCACCACGCAGGCTGGGAAGTTTTGAAAAGCCGAACACGGACAGATAACTAAAAATTCAGATCTTCTCAGGCGGGTCGCTGTGTCGCTCTGAAGCGACAGAAAAAAGTTTGAGTGCTGTGGCACCTGTAAGACCAACAAAGTTTAATTCTGGGTATAAGCTTTCGTGTGCACGCATGTGCACACGAAAGCTTATACCCAGAATTAAACTTTGTTGGTCTTACAGGTGCCACAGGACTCAAACGTTTAACAATTCAGAGTTAAACGTTTTTGTTCAGAGTTGTCATCAACAGCCGGCTGTGGTCATGACCAGGTAGCCGCAGATTTCTCTGCGGTGAGGGTCTGGCCGTGTGTGTGTGTTTCCATTTTTCTTTAGAAGCTACCTTAGGAAACTCGGCGGGTGCAAGCCCGGTTGCAGGCAGTCCAGTAACCAAGGTTCGCTCTTTGTTTCCAGCCCCTGTACCACACAAATATGCACCTGAGCCAGTCACACTGGCACCCCCACCCACCTGTGAATGTAAGGTAAGTGCATCGTCTGTTTTAACCTCATCTGAATTGTTTGATGGCGGTGACTTGATGGGGGGGGGAGAAAAGGGAGCAGCCTGATTTTTAGACCGTGTCTTAAGAAAGCAACATGCCTTTCACCCAGAACAGTAATGAGGTGTAAGCAGGCCCGTAGCCTACTGTGGGGCCTCTCGGGGCCCGGCCCCCTCACTTACCACCAGGGCCCCCTGACTTTCCATCCATCCCAGGCCCCCGCGGCTTCCAATTTTTCATTTTATTTATGGCGCTCGCTTGGGTGTACGTGTGCCAGGTGCCCCCTGACTTATTTAAAGGCACCCCACATTTTAAAAATCCTGGCCAAAGGCCCGGGTGTAAGCTGTGAGCCCAGACCAGAAGCTCCTGGTTGAGTGCTGCCCTCACTGTGGGAGAGACGGGAAGCCTCCGTCTGCTCAGACCAAACTAGGCGAGATGACATACCTGCTGCATTCAAGGCTTCCATTTTGTAGTGCCAAGGGAAGCCGTTTAAGAACCCTGCGGGGGGGGGGGGGGCTGATTTTGGTCAGGACCACCATGGCATGGGTGGGAGGGGTTCCTCCCTCCCTCCCCACATTGTTTTTCTAACCCAAAAGGGCGTTGGGTGGTATATTTGCTGACAGGTTACCCTCCCCCCCCCCCACTGTTTTGGGTTAGAAAAACGGTGCTGGGGCAAAGAAGGAGCCTTTCTTCCCCTCATGCCACAGTGGGTCTCCTTTCCTCGGCACTACAAAATGGGAAATGTGTCCCCAGGATGAACCTCACACACACACACCAAGTTTATCTGGACAATCCTGACCTTTCTTACAGTCTGCGTAAAGATTGTTCAGCTCATCCATGAGAAACATCCGAAAGCATTTTACAAATAGAGGGATGTGTGAGGTAATTTTGCCCAAGGGCAGCTGAGGCCTAGAGATGGGTTCCTGTATAAGCTCTGGTTGTGTCTGAAGTAAAACCAGAATGACACTTCTGAACTTGGCTCCATTTGTTTCAGTGGTACTTGCACTGGAGGTCTTTTATTTTATTTTCATTTTATTTTATTGCCATCAAGTCTCCGCCAACTTTTGGCGACCCCCTAATGGAGCTTTCAAGGCAGAAGACATTCAGAGGCGGTTTGCCATCGCCTGCCTCTATGTAGTAATCCTGGAGTTCTGTGGAGGTCTCCCATCCAAGTACTAACCAGGGCCGACCTGGCTTAGCGACTGAGATCTGACGAGATTGGGCTACTAGCCCAATCTCGTCAGATCTCAGTCGCTAAGCCAGGTCGGCCCTGGTTAGTACTTGGATGGGGGAATGGGGGCCGGGGAATGGCCAGGGAATGGGGGCCGTATGACAAAGCTATTGAATGGCAAGAAGCTAATAAGGAACACCAATGAATATCTTGTAGAGCGTGTATTCTGAAAGTCTGCGAGTGAACAATATATTACAGGTGGCACGGGAATGCGGCCAAAACGAATACGCATGTATAGGCATGTGCACACAAGACCCCTTATCACCTCCTTCCCACAAAGCTGCCACTGTGTGGTGTGGTGCATTTTCTTCACCTTACGTTTCGTATCACCAGGTACTAGGATAGTGACACTATAATACGAGTGGGTGTTACTGCATAGTATAGGGGGAGACTTTGCAGTGGTAGTGCTGTGTTGTCCCTAGGATATAATTCCACTTGATTCAACATATTTGGGGTGATTACCATTAAAAAATCTTTACATGCATTTTCATACAGTCAAAACTTATGGAAGGAACCACAGCGCAATACATTTCTTTTAGGTGTAACTTAAGGTATTTAAGTATATGCCTAAAAGTATATACGTGAGTATATACCTAAAAACTCAAGATGGGTAGCCGTGTCAGTCTGTTTATAGCAATAGAAAAGAGCGAGGGCCCAGGAGCACCTTAAAGGTAAAGGTTCCCTTGCTCGAAAGCCAGTCGAGTCCGACTCTAGGGTTGCGGTGCTCATCTCCGTTTCAAAGCCGAAGAGCCAGCGCTGTCCGAAGACATTTCCGTGGTCATGTGGCCGGCATGACTAAACACCAAGGCGCACAGAACGCTGTTCCCTTCCCACCGAAGGGGAACCTATTTATCTTCTTGCAATTTCTTGCTTTCGAACTGCTAGGTTGGCAGGAGCTGGAACTAGAGACAGGAGCCCACTCTCATGCGGCACACTCGGGTCTCGAACTGCTGAACTACTGACCCTCCACAGCCTGCAGTTCAGCATCTTAACCACTTGAGCCACCGCACCTTAAAGACTAACAAAATTGGTGGTAGGGGAGGAGCTTTCGTAGACACTGCTCACTTCTTCAGGTATCTGAAGACGTGAACAGTGACTCATGAAAGCTCAAGTCCTACAACAATGACACTGTACTTGCTGCTATAATACGGTATCTCTGTGATATTAAACAGTGCCTTAATAATCGGTGGTGCTACTGGACTCTTGCTCTTTTCTCTACCTAAAAGCTCTAAATAGCGCATGTCACAAACATGTTGGGTATGTGTGTTGTGGCCGTTTCCTGCTTAGAACTGTTAGAAAACTAGTGTGTGCCTTTATTTATATATTTTGTTAGTTAAGTTATTGGACACATTTTCATGCCACCTTTCCACCCAGTTAGGGTCCCCGAGGCTGTGAACATGGAAAAAAAAATTAAATATTTGATCAATTAAAACGGTAGTTAAAATTATAAACTAGTTCAATTAAAAACACATAAACAAACAACACTAGAAGGAGGGCCAGTGACTGTTATATGGGGATATGCCAGATGAAAGAAAAAAATCTTCGTCTGCTGATGAAAGACACCAATAGAGGGAGACAGATGAATCTCCCTGGGGAGAGAGTTCCAAATATTTGGTCCCACAGCCGAGAAGGCCTTTTCTCGGGTAGCCCCGCCTGTCCACCTCGGATGGCAGGGGCATCTAACATGGGGGCCTCCAAAGATGACCGGAGTTCTTCGTAGTTGTAAATTTCATGGCTGGTTTGCTGTGAAAAGGGTTTTTTGGATCAGGATGCTTCACAACACATGTCTTTTCCTGCGTGGGGGGGAGAGGCATACTATCCACAGGAAAAAAGGAATGCTTTTGCTGTAATTCAATTATGATAAGGAAAAGAGGAAACGGCCATGGGATGACCCAATTAAGTATGAGAGCAAAGCTCTTCCATCTAAATACATGATAAAATATATAAGTGCATGCAGGAGATCCAACGGGATCCACCAAAAGAAGATCAGACTCAGTGATGAACATATGGAGTGGAAATTGTAAGTTTATTCAGACAAGTCACGTAGAGATTCATTCAAGGTATGAGCTTGTGTGTGCGAGGCACACTTTTTCAAAAACGTTGGAATGGAAGGTGGAGTTCAAACTTGTAGGCAGAGGCTGAGCAGCAAATTAAAAGTTACAGGAAGAAGATGTTTTAAGATATGCAAAGACAAAACTAAATAACAAGCTGGGCTTAGCTCACACCTTCAGCTTGGCTCCCCCCCATCCCCCCATTCATAATTTTTGTTCCTCACTGTCGCCTCATTGTGTGTGTGTGTGTGTGTGTGTGTGTGTTGTATCCCAGGTGACAAACTCATTCCTTTTTGTTGTTCCTAATTGTGATTTTGCTTTTGGCTTCTCGTTTGCCTTCACTGTGCGCATGGTTCAGGCCACCCTATCACGATGACAGTCTGTACTGGAAGCCCAGTGGCGAGGACAGCAGTTTACGGTATATCCAGGAACAGAACCAGAAGAACCTGGGTGGGCTCCAGAGTCTGTTGTACCAGGATAAGCTCATGACAACCCTTTGAAAAGACATCAGGATTTCGTGTTCCATCGTCTGTCTTCATTGCATTCCATAAAATGTTGTCTGTGTGTACTGCAAATGAGTTGTAGAAGTTGGGTCGTGATCCATACGGTGCTCTCTGGGTTCTCTTGCGAGCGATTGTTCCTAGAACTTCGGAAAGGTTTAAGGCACCCCACTGCCCAGAAATCCAGCATGTGGTAGTTCACTCATTCCCTACCCCACGTTTTTGTATGGTAATCTCATCTTGATTCCTTGCCACGTACATGCCGATGGCGCTCACACAGTCAACCCATTTAAATGTCTAGTCTCTCTTTTTCTCTCTCCATTTGCGCTTTGAGTGACACAGGAACTGGGAAAATTGCAGTTCTCATGCATGACTTAATGGCCAGTGATAAAGGGATCCAGGAGACAAATCAGAGGTTCAAACATCCCTCTGGTTTATCCCAGATTAACGTGCTGGTTCTTGTGCCACATCTAACAAGTGTCAAGAAGCCACTAGAGTTGTTTTTACATAGTCTTGTCCAGACACTGGACTTGCTACTGTCATACGGTATCCCTGTGATGTTGAACAGTGCCTTCACAATCAGTGGTGCTGCCTTTCAGTAGATTGTCACGTTGGGGAAGTGGCAGAAAGGGAAAAACACCGCAGCCAAGTGGAGCTTTTCACAGTAGACCATGTTCAAGCATGGTTGCTCCCTTCAGATTCCCATGGCTGGGAGGTTGGGACCGAGTCTCGGCTCCCAGATACCCTCCCCTCTCTTCCGCCACCATGCCCAGAAAGAGGTAACTGTAGGCAGTCATTACATCTCTGCTTCGGGAGGGGCAGGCAGAGGTGGCACACCCCAGACCAGCCCCCCCCTCTCATCAGACAGAAGTCTGAACAGCCCCCAAGAGGGGTTGATAAAAGATACTTTAGATGAATGCGTTTTGAAGTGGGGAATGAATCAGTCAAAAGTCAGATAATATATTCTGCATGCTCAGGTTCCTTAAAACAATCACAGTTTCCTAATCCGTTTTAACGCTCTCAGACATGGAAATGACCCTGCCAGCTTTAGCTAACACATTGATTTTTTTTATTTTTTATTTTGGCCTTAAAGCTGTGATCTATTGAAGCTGATCAGAATAAGGAATATCTTTGTATATCGGAAGTGCTAGTGTTTTTAATAGGATTTTAATTGATCTGAATTTATAAATAGGGGTAAGTCTAAGAGCAAATATGTGAGAGTTTAATTTTTTATTTAAGTATTTTACAGATGCTATTATGACATTTGTTTTAATCTTTGTATGTGCTAAGTACAAATAATAATAAATATGAATATTTTCATTTGCCCTGGAGTTCTGTGTTCTCTGTCCCTTTTGTCTGTTTTCGACCTTAGAAAACTTGACCTAGATCCCCAGTCCATCTGTACCACTTCTGTGAAACAAAAGAATAAATTAGTTTCCCTGGCTCCCTAAACTGGCTTGAAATTTCGAGAGCAGTTATGTCCTGCAGACAGTAAAGTTCGGAATGGTAAAAGTTATTTCATGGCTGTAGTGTTTATATAAAGTCTTTGCAACAATTGGCTCATTACTGAGAGTAAAAAATTTTTTGAACAACCTTCTTTCATCTGCATGAAAAGGGCATGCAGATAGTTACACTGGAATAAATGTGAAACATGGGCAGGAGTCCAACTTGGCCAGTACAGACATGTGGCTATGGGGGTGTGAAGTCTGGGCCCATCTCCATGGCAGGGTTGGAACTAGGGATGCCAGCCTCCAGGTGGGACCTGGGGATTCCCCAGAATGATAGCCCATATCCAGAGACCAGTTCCCCTGGAGAACATGGATGCTTGGGAGGGTGGAGTCTATGGCTTCGTACCCCGCTGAGGTCCCTGTCCTCACCAGGCTCCGCCCCCAAATCCCCAGGAGTTTCCCAACCTGGGTCTGGCATCCCTTCCCCCCCCCATCCCCCTGCCAGTGGCAACCATTGTTGGAGCAGAGATCTAGTGCTAAACTTGTTTCTGGCCGGCATCTCCTCAGGCGCCAAGCAGGGAGCTCCCCTGGGCCTTCTCACCGACATGCTCTTGTCTGTCTGGTGAGAATTTCAAAAGAAAGAGCCTTCGGCCGTCTGGTCCCGTCTCTCAGTTGATGTGTCACCCAGGAGCGAGTTTGCTGCCTCCTTAGAAACGAGGACAGGATCAGCTCCTCCTCCTCGGCCCTGCCGCAGATCTCTTCTCACAGCCTCACCACTTCTCTGAGGCAATAATGGCTCTGGTCAGAATGTCGCAAACACGGGAAACGATGGCTGCGATCACACACACTAAATAATCATAGGAACATAAGAGAAGCCACCGTTGGATCAGGCCAATGGCCCATCCGGTCCAACACTCTGTGTCACACAGTGGCCAGAAATACCAGGTGCCATCAGGAGGTCCAGCAGTGGGGCCAGGACACTAGAAGCCCTCCCACTGTTGCCCCCCCCCCAAGCACCAAGAATACAGAGCATCCCTTGCCCCAGACATAAGAACATAAGAGAAGCCACCGTTGGATCAGGCCAATGGCCCTTCCAGTCCAACACTCTGTGTCACACAGTGGCCAAAAATACCAGGTGCCATCAGGAGGCCCAGCAGTGGGGCCAGGACACTAGGAGCCCAACATTGGCTTCTCTTATGTTCTTATGAAAGATTAGATTGCAGGCAGAAGGCTAAAATGCAGGGCCTCCAAAGTAGCATGCTCAGAAATGCGACCTCTTCAGTGAGCAGGGCGTGTGGGATCAGGAGGCAGGGGTGGGACTTGGGGTCCTGAGAGATGGGTGATGCTAGGAGGTTGGTTTAGATTGGTCAGCCACTGGGGGATGTAGGGGGGCAAGCTGACCCCATACCAAAGAGCCGTGGCACGCACTTGAGCTGAAACAAGATCGTTGCTATAGCTTTTGATAATATCGCAGAGCAACTCTGAAGAGCAGCTCCCGGAGGGGAAGCTGACAGGAGCTGGCAAACATTTGGCTCAGAATGACGCATCCCGTAGAGATGAGAGGGTAATTCCTCTGGATAATCTCAATGGAATGGATGAGAACCTGAAAGAGCTCAAAACCAGAAGCCATCTAAGGCAGGGGCGTCGAACTCATTTGTTATGAGGGCCGGATCTAGCATAAAGGAGACCTTGTTGGACCGGGCCATGTGTGTCATACAATGTAATGCCAGGTAGCGGAGATATAAACTCTTTAAAGGACCCAAACACAAAGGGTTTTTTTAACATGATTAAAACATTAGCACTCTTGCAAAATTTTGTTTAACCGTGTCTGATAACTGACATGCTCTGAATTACTGCATCAAAATGTCTGTGCTGTTGCAATCTTGAGTATGCTGTTCAGGTGTGTATATGTAAGCTGCAAGCCTACGATGACGCAGCAGCAGCAGCAGAACTGGAAGGAGCAGAAGACAGCCAGTTCTACTGTGGGCCTGATAGAAGCCCTCCGGTGGCCGAATCCGGCCCCCTGGGCCACATGTTTGACACCCCTGATCTAAGGGGACCGAAGGCCCATGAGGGGAAATGTGCATGCGGGGTGGGAGGAGGTGCTTGAAGGAGGAGCTGGTGTGCTTTGTGTTCATTGAGAGGAGGAGGTACTGTGGGCATGTAGGAATCTGGCTGAGATGGGGGGGGGAAATCAGTGGGAGATGCTACCCCTTCGATATGCTATATAGGGATGCCAAGGAAGAACCTGTTGGGGTGCAGTGGGATGTACAAATGTCAAAGGGGACAGAGTCCAGTAAATGAGAAGCAGGGGGAAATTAAGCTGAGACTCACCTCACAGAATCACTATATATTTTTATCCTCGTCAAAATGGACGTATGATGACCCTGTGGGGGTTCCAAGGCAAGAGATGTTCAAAGGCGGCTTGCCAGTGCCTGTCTCCACGTCATGAGCCTGGTGTTCTTTGGAGGTCTCCCTCCCGCCCAAGCACAAAACAGAGCCAGCCCTGCCGTGCTTCTGAGATCTGATGAGATCAGGCTAGCCTTGGGCCACCCAGGTCAGGGGAAATCAACATCTCATGGGAGGAATATGATTTTCTGTCACAGCAGATATCTGAGGGTGGTCATAAAATGGAGTCAAGTTAAGGATGGGTAGTAAAAACCAAGCCGAACTGGGAACAGAAGTCAATGTGGCCTGACCTGTCCATGGCCATTTTCCCCTAGTGGGGCAAATGGGGTGAAAAGGGAGATAACACCCCGCATCACACACATACACACTTGTTGCTTTATGTTAGGTTTCCAGTAAATCAACATGAGTAGCCATGTTTGTCTGTCTGTAGGAGTAGAAAAGAGTAAGAGTTCAGTAGCACCTTAAAGATGAATACAATTTGTGGTAGGGTATGAGCTTTTGTGAGTCACTGCTCACTTCTTCATTTCTTCAGATACAGCTAGAATGTAAGTCCATCTGGCCTATATATTGTCAAATGACAAAGCAGATGTGATTGGATTGGGTGTGATGTGCAGAGAGGTAGTTGGTGTGGAGAAATCAGCATTGGTAATGAGACAGGAAACCTAGGTCTTGATTCAGTCCAGGTGGATGTGGAGAGACTGCTGAATTGCAACTGATAACAAAGCTCAAGACAATGCATTCACCGGGACTGAATCAAGACCTAGGTTTCCTGTCTCCTGTCCGCAAAAACCAATACTGATTTCTCCATGCGAACTACCTCTCTGCATATCACACCTAATCCAATCACATCTGCTATTGTCATTTGGCATCTGAAATGACTCCACTTTCCAATATATAGGATAGCTGGACTCACATTCTAGCTGTGTCTAAAGATGTGAGCAGTGACTCACGAAAGCTCATATCCTACCACAAATCTGTTTAGTCTTTAAGGTGCTCCTGGACTCTCACTGTTTTCTGCTGTCAGGTTTCCAGCGTATGTAAAAACTGCAGCACATACAATACCGGGAATCCCTTGTGAGCAAAGGATCAAACTTCCAATGCAACTGGCTGCTAACTCTGTGTCTGAGGATTTGCATCATTTCCCCATTGGGAAGGTGTGATGGACTATAAGGCTTGGCGGCAAGCAGCAGGGAAGCAAAAGCGCTGCTAGGTCACATGACTAAGAGTGGTGGGGGCAGGCCGTTCAGAATTCTCAGGGAGCTTGAAAAAAAAGAGAGAGTTGACAGTTGGTGAGTGAGCCCGAGAGCTCAGGAGTGAGAAGGAACCTAGGAAGCAGAGCGGGAAAAGCAAGTGACCAGTTTGAGGAAAATTGGGGCTAGAGAACGCCCCCTACTGGTTGTCAAGAGTCCTGAAGCAATCAGTTCCCCACAACTTTCTTTCCAAAGGCGTAAAGTTTATTGGAGTCTGTAAAGGCAAGTCATCTACACATACATTTAGTGTCAGGAATGAGAATAAGCACGCACAGCCGAATAATATACATGAGGGGGGGGGGGGGGGGGGATGGACCAGAGCCAATCAGAATAACTGCAAAAACCCGCCGAGGCTACTGGCTAAGGATCCCCAGGGAATAGAGTAACGAGGTGCCAAGGATGCCAGCCTAAGTGGATAAGGAGACAAGGAGAATCAAAATTTAACATTCCAAGTCAGGCAGAGACGGAGACAATTTATCTGACAGTCTGCATCCCTCCCCCCCCGTCTCAGCCATGGCAGCTGCATAGCTGACACTGGTCCCCTCTAGAGAAAGAGGATAGTGATATGAAAGGAGAAACTGAAGAACTCCTTAGTATTAACAAAGCTACACACACGCTGCTCCAAGGGAACTTGTGAAGTGGTTAAGGGAAAGACTAGGTGTCTGGAAAAGACTGAGGGATAGCTAGAACAGCCTCACCAGTCAGTTGAGAGAGCCAGGTGGAGAAAGTCTTAAGTATAACCACAGTTAGTAACAGGAGAAGTAGAATCCCAAATGGTCTTAGTGTACCAGAGTCAGTTATGTGTCCAAGTTGGAGTTGTATAACTCCTGCATATGTTAACTCAAAGTGAAGCACTTATACAAAAAGCAACAGTCTATCCTGTGTAAATATCCCACCCCTGCTATGTTTATGGGCATAAAGAGTTGTGCAGTTTGCTGTTAAAAAGCAGTGGTGCCGGACTTCTTGAGAAGAGTTCATATCTGGCAGGTATACCTCCACCCACAGGCGGTATAAACCCGAAGAGACTTGTTAGCCTAAACAGGTTATCCCAAGAAAGAACCGGTGATCAGGCATAACCTACTCATCGTCTGAGTCCAGTTTTAACCAGCCAACTGGTCACGTTACAAAAGGTTCTCCTGGGACTGCATTCTGAAACCCACCAGACACACAGGAAAACAACATCTCCTGCTCCCAGTTCTTAGTAGGCAGCCCATAAAGATACCGTCAAAGTCAGAGGTATCAAAGGCCACAGGAAGATCCTGGGGAATCAATACAGACAGTCTCCTTCAGTCTCTCTTGGTCAAAGTCAACACCATCAGCACTGTCGAGGCAACTGCTGTCCCAAGATCAGGTCTGAAGCCAGATCGATGGGCTGTAGATAACAAGGCCCCTCAGCAGTTCATTCCATGTCCCTTCATGTCACATGTCACATGTCACATGTTCATCCCACGACATTCAACCACCCATCCGGGCAGGGTCAGTCACACAGGTTCATTCTATCTGATTCCGGCTTATTTCCCCTGGCTGGAGATCGGGTGGGCGGCAGATGGAATCGATAGGATGACAATGATGGGTTGATCCGGCTTTTGGTTTTATTGGGGGGGTGTTATTGTTACAGCTGTCTTAAATGGAGTGGTAAATTGCTTTGGATCCCTCTGGGGAGAAAGGCAGATTATAAATATTCCACAGGTCTCAGGAGGGAACAGGTCTGCTTTGTTTGATGCAACAAAATACCTGGAACCAGCTTTGGTTGCTGGCCAGGCACCGTTTAGTTCAAAATATGGCCCCTGTTCAGTTCTTTTGTTTGTTGAAGATTAAAGGTCATTGCCAATTACATCCCACAATGGAATATAAAATTGGATGCATTTCAGTCTCAGAGACAAAAGTGTGTATCACACAATGAACGAAGCATAGGTAGTTATTCACCATCAGGCAGGATAGCCAGGAATCCTCCAGGATCTTGATCCAGGTGGTTCTCAGGTGGTCCTGTTCAAGGTATTTGCTTCTCATTTTGGGAATGCCACAGTAAGGTCCTTGGTCCTAATCAGGCAAAGAGCCTTTTTAAAATAAATTCCTCTTCTAGTTTTGAATTTTGTGTTAAGCTGTTTTAATGTTTTTTATAACTGCTTGTTTTACTATCTTGAGAGCTGCCTTGAGCATATTTCTTAAAATGGCCTAAATGAATGTCTACTAAAAAAAAAAACACGTAACACAAAGCAAACCCTTACAGAATCCAAAATCTGATGCACCGTAGCCAGGAGACTTGACAAGATGGTTCTCAGAAATATTCTAGAAACGGAAGTGTGACGGTAAACAAAACGAAGCGTTCGCTGCTGTTCTGGAACATTTGCTGTCTAAATAAGCCCCTTCCAAAGTCTGGAGCCAGAAGCTCATAAAACTGTCTTCTCGTGGAATGTGATACCTGTTGGACAGTAGCAAAAGCAATCACCTGAGGACGCAAGCGCACCAAAGACATGGTGTAGAGCCCACAGGGTGGCTGGTGGTAGGAAGTACAGTCAAGTTGCAGCCGACCTCCGGTGACCCCGTAGGGTTTTCAAGGCAAGAGTTACAGACAGAGGTCGTTGGCCATGGCCTGCCTCTGTGTCACAGCCCTGGTATTCCTTGCTGGTCTCCCATCCAAGTACTAGCCAGGGCTGACCCCACTAAGGATCGGGCCAGCCCGGGCCAGCCCTGGTCCGGGCCTGCTTTCCCTTTAAATCTCTTGAATGTTTTGTCTGCTCAGGAGCCTCCATACTTGGCCTCTTAACGGTGTTTTAGACGGAAGGCTGTGATAGAGCTCCTGACTTCCCTTTATAGCCGAATCCGGGCTGTGCCATTTCCGACTGCAGGTGAGGTCTTGCACGATGGAATGCGCTCCAGGGAGGGGCACACAGAGAACCAGCACCTGGTGTGAGGGGGGTTATTTTTGGTACGGAGGAGCATTCGGCCAGGTGACCCCCCCCCATCTGTGTTCTTACGTAGTGCAGCCCAGATACAGGTTTATCACCTCTGTGAGAAGAACTGCATGGAACTAGAAGCTTCAGGAGAAGTGGATGACCAGTGCTCTCTTTTTGTTGTTGTTTAATAAAAGTGCTGTAATGATATGTAAGGTTGCATTGATTTCCATCAGCTCCCCCCTCAGGGCTCGGGACAGCCCCCCCCCCCCCCCCGGCCCGGCCCACCGCCACAAACAGAACCCTCATGACAATTCCCAGCGATCATTCAGAGAGCGAGATGTGCCATGGGGGTGTGGAGGGTGGATGGGCAGGAATCACTGATAAATCCATATAGATTCAGGTGGGTAGCCATGCGGGTCTGAAAGAACGGAACGAAGTCTGAGTCCTGTGGCACCTTTAAGACCAACAGAGTTTGATTCTGGGTATTTCGTGTGCATATACGCTTCTTCAAACAAGGGTGCACGCCCACGAAAGCTTGTACCCAGAATTAAACTTTGTCAGTCTCAAAGGTGCCACTGGACTCAGACTTTGTTCTAATAAATACCTATGTATACTTTTTTTCCTCCCTGATGACTGTGTCGTTGTTAACGCCGCTCTGCCCTCTTCTAAACGTTCTGACTTGGACCCAATTTCTGCTCCACAGCTACCCTTTGAACAACACTGAACTTCACCCATTTAACACAGAAGAAAATGGCGGAATGCCCTTCACGGCCAAAATGTCTGGGAGGCATCACCCCCACCACCACCACCACCATCACCACCACCACCCACACTCCGGTTACGGAGGACTTGCCCCTCCAGACAGCAGCAAGGATGTGGTGGCTGCTGTTCCAAGCCCAAATAGTAAGTCTACTACGCTGATTTTGGCTCCCAGGAAGTTCTTGGGGAGGCCATCAAGCTGGCGTGGGAGGCTCAGCCTTCTTATTATTTAGTTATTATTTCCACGTATGTCTTGCTCTCTCCCTGCAAGTGGGCTCAAGGCGGGTCACAACAGTAAATTCCAATACAATCTAAAATTGATTCAGTAAATAGAGATCAAATATCAAATTGATACAATAAAACCAGTTAAAAACAGTTAAAGTGGGCAGCACGGCAAATTCCAGTTTCCGTTCCTACAGCTGGGAAGGAATGGGGTGAAGCCGAGCCATGAAGGTCTCGTTCATAGTAGCTTCCTGCCACAGCAACGGGGAGGCCAGCTGGTAGTGGCCCACTGCCTCAGCCAAAGGCCTGGAGGAACAGCTCTGTTTGGTGTAAGAGGTCCCACAGGGCCCTGATCTCAGTTGGAAGCGTGTTCCGCCAGGCCAAGGCCAGGGTCGAAAAAGCCCTGGCCCTGGCTGAGGCTAGGCGGACGTATTTCAGGCCAGGAATAACCAGCAGGTGGTTCTCTGCAGAGCACATAGGGGGAGAGGCTGTCCCTTCGATATGTCGGTCCCAGGCTGCATGAAGCTTTATGTGGCTTACTAATAGAAACTTTTTAGGGCTGCCAGGTCCCCCGGGGGAGCGGGGGGTTGCACACTCTAGGGCCCCCCAACCCGCAGACCCAGATCCAGCCGTCAGGGGGAACTCCATCCCCAAAGTGCCTGAATCGGGCTGACGTGCCCAGTGCGATGACATCACCCAGATGTGACATCATAACGCCAGGCACGTCGTCAGTGGGCGCTCTAGCATTCGACCTTAAAACTCTTTGGTACCATAGAGTTTTAAGACCGAACGCTAGAGCTTCCCTCGACGACATGCCTGGTGCAATGACTTCACTTCCGGGTGACATCATCACGTTCGAGACTCCCGGACACAGAGCTTCTCCCCCCCGCTGGATGCCAGGTAGGGACCTGCCAGCCCGAAAACCTTAACAACCATCAGATGAATCCCACAGGCAGCCAGGGCTGCTGTGGGGCTTGTAACTTGTCCAGTTTGAGGGAAAGGGCTGTTTTTTATCTAGTCACACAATTAACTTTGTCTGTGAATGTTTTTGTGTAATGAACTTGGACAATTATAAGGATTTTTGTGAGGGAAACTACAAGTTAGCTCAAGACTGAGCTGGGATTTTTATTTATTTTAATTTTAAAAGCGCTTCATAAAAAGGTAAAGGTTTCCCTTGCTCGAAAGCCAGTCGAATCCGACTCTAGGGTTACGGTGCCCATCTCTGTTTTCAAGCCGAAGAGCCAGCGCTGTCCAAAGATGTCTTCGTGGTCATGTGTGTTGCACGGTGCGCGTAGGACAGCCTATGTGCCAGTAGAAAGTATCAGCCAGCCACCAGGACTATTACAGCCACTCCAACTCACCAGCCACTCTTCAGCACTCAATAGCTCTGTATAGCACCACACAAGACAGTCCAGTGGTGAACTATGTACAGCTTTATTTACAATATATACAATCCTCGGACAAAATGCTCCGCCAGACATCGTCATTTAGAGAAGAAGAATACAGAGGCAGCACTTGTCCACATATATACATGTTATCAACCAATCAGCTAAGAGCTGAGTCATTGTCACTGACCTCACACCATGATCTGGTCCAAACTGGCCAGGACAGGTTTCAAGCAGTCTTCCTGCTGACGGTTAGATCACTATGATCTGACAGCTGGATATTAATATTACAACAATGTGGCCGGCATGACTAGACGCCGAGGCGCACGGAACGCTGTTCCCTTCCCATCGAAGCTGCGCCTATTTATCTACTTGCAATTTCTTGCTTTCGAACTGATAGGTTGGCAGGAGCTGGGGCCAGAGACGGGAGCTCACTCCGTCACGCGGCACTCAGGTCTCGAACTGCTGAACTACTGACCTTCCACAGCCTGCAGTTCAGCGTCTTCACCACTGAACCACCACAGCTCCTAAAAAAAAAAAAGCGCTTAGCCTCTTGCAAAAGTTTGAAACTGGTGCTCCAATTAAACTTCCTGCCCTTGTCCCTGTCCCTCCCCTCCCTCCCTCCCTCTGGAATCCTCCATCCGGGTGGCTCAACATAAAAGCTTCCCGAGCTCTAAGTACACCATGTAATTTACTTACTCGAGGGCCTCAGCAATTTTCAGGGCAGTGCTTCATCTTCGTGGAAGTGGAAATGGATTTCTGAAATGAAGACCTGTCAGTCCTGATTGATTTGATTGATCGAATCAGTCAAACGGGTGGGCTAACAGCTAATGGGATGTTCAGGAGGATTCATCCATCTTCGCTGACCCAAGATCTTGGTTTCTGCAGTGCCCTGGGATGAGAGCCTTCCTGCTGCCCCACCAGAACGCCTTCCGCGGAAATCCTTTGGGCCACACGCTTGACATCAGGGGGTGCCGTCTCTGCTTCTGATTCCTGTTTTTTAATGGGGTGACTAGAGCCATATGCTTTCCATATGTCATTAGGGCACTATAGTACCTTTTCTATTTTTCAATTTCTTTCCTAATAATTCCCAACATTGAATCAGCCTCAGCCTCCCCCCCCCCCCCGGTTGCCATCCTAAGCCGAAAAAGAACGCAGTGACACAATTTAAATGTCAAGTCTCTGTTCCTGGTGATTCTCAACGTGTGTTTGGCGGGTACGTTGATCATAATCAGCAGTATTCTTGTGCGGAAATTATAACCGCAAATGTTGAAGAAACCTGGATTTTGTTCCCAGTCTTGGGAAATGGACAGCTAAGTTTTTGAGGGCCAGAAACATAGTTTATGTTTTTAAAAAAAATTTAAAGGAGCAAAAGTATTTCAGGTCAGGAATCACACATGACCAAGGGATGCAAAAAAGAGGGCAGACGAGTACAACAGTTCCAGTCATGAAGTCATGATGATAGGGGTGGTTTCCTGCCTAGCTAAAGGCTTCAAAGAACCAAATAAGAGCAAGAAGTCTCTGCTGGCCCCCAGCTGTTGTGCACTATGGGGGGGGGGGGTCTTGCTTCCTTGCTCCACCCCAAGAGCAAAAGTATAGAGGAGCTGCCCGGATGGATTTGGATCATGTCCTTCAAATGAGAGAGAGACTGGGAGCCAACAAGGTCTTACAGAGACACCCTCTGGTAGAGCAGCGGTAGATCAAATGTAAATGATCTCGTGGGTGGACCCTGTGGGCCCCATGAAGACCCTGCTCACAAAGCGTCTTTTAGAGACAGATGCTTCCCTGTGATTAAAAGACGTGCTTTAAGCAGAGTGGGGTGCTGTAGTTGACTAATTCCCACGCTGAGCGGGGGGGTTGGAGTAGGTGACCTCTAGGATACCTTCTAACTCTGTGTCAAGAAATTGGTCTCCTTTAAGAGTTTTTCTGCCTAAACGTTAGCTTTCTTGACTATAGAAGTCATCACTCCCACCTGCTGGCTTGTTATCAGAATTGTTGCATAGGCTGGCAGAAGTGATTAACTTGCAGCAGCTGAGAACTGTCATCTAAAGCGGTTGACAGCTTGCAATTTAGAGATCTATCCTGGTAACAGGTTTCTGTTGGCTAAATGGCTTGTTGCATGTGCCCACCCCCTGGGCTCTTTACTGCCAGAGCTCCGATCCTGTGCACTCCTGCAGGAAATGACTCCTGCAACTGATCTCCAGAGGGCAGAGATCAGTTTCCCTGGAGGAAATGGCTGCTTTGGAAGATGGACTCTGTGGCATTAGACCCTGCTGAGGCTCCTCCCCTCCCCAAACCCCGCCCTCCCTAGGCTCTATCCCCAAAATCTCCAGGTATTTTGCTGCCCAGAGCTGGCAACCCCAGGCCTAACTCTGAAGTATCTAAATCTGTAATTAGAGACATCTCCAGCAGGAGAAGGAGCTGCGGTGGCTCAAGTGGTTAAGACGCTGAACTGCAGGCTGTGGAAGGTCGGTAGTTCAGCAGTTCGAGACCCGAGTGTGCCGCATGACAGAGTGAGCTCCTGTCTCTAGTTCCAGCTCCTGCCAACCTAGCAGTTCGAAAGCAAGAAATTGCAAGTAGATAAATAGGTACCGCTTCGGTGGGAAGGAAACAGCGTTCCATGCGCCTTGGTGTTTAGTCATGCCGGCCACATGACCACGGAAACGTCTTCGGACAGCGCTGGCTCTTCGGCTTTGAAACGGAGATGAGCACCGCAATCCTAGAGTTGGATTCGACTGGCTTTCGAGCAGGGGAACCTTTACCTTTTACCAGCAGGAGAGCTTTAAACTCATGGGGCTCCTTGACTTCAGTTTATACGCATGTGCACACACACACACACACACACACATATATATACACCGTCTTCGATTGGGACCATAAGTGGTTTGTTCTCCTCCATTTTATCCTCACAACAACCTTGCGAGGCAGGTTAGGCCGAGGGTGTGAGACTGGCCCAAGGTCACCCACAATCTTCCATGGCAGAGTGGGAATTTGAACCTGGGTCTCCCAGATCCTAATCTGACAGTGTAACCATGACACCTTGCTAGTATGAGGAACAGCAACAGTTCCTTTTGCTACGTGGGGGGGGGCTTTCAGTGTGGGTTGCCGTCCTCCAGGCAGGACCTGGAGTTCTCCTAGAGTCACAACGTTTCTCCAGACTTCAGAGATCGGCTCCCCTGGAGGAAAGGGCAGCTTCGGAAGGCAAGCTCTGTGGTATAGCACAGATTGTAGATGAAATCCCTCCACAGATTCCCTCCTCTCCATGGACTCCCCCCAAATCTCCCGGAATTTCCCAGGCCGTACTTAGTAGCCCTACGTCCAGTCCATTTTAAAATGTTGTTGTTGCAAATGGTACAAGCGGCTGTTGCCGAAAGGGGATGAGTGTGATTAAGTGTGATCTCAGTTTATAAACGTGCACAGACTTTGTCCAGTGGTTATGTTTGCAGGGTTTTTTACTTTGCTTTCAGACTGTTTTCTTTGCTCATTCTGGGCATCCAGGAGTCCCTCGCCTTTACGATGATGCTTCTGTCCATCTGAAGAAGGTGGAAGCGGAGACGGGGAAAGCGGTTGGGCCATGGCCAGCGCTGCACATCAACATGAACAAGGTACAGCATGGGAATCGCTATCTGGGGCTTTGGGGGGCTCTGCCCCCTTTCTTAAAGGCACAGCCCTATAAGAATTTCTCTGGTAAATGCTTTTTTCAATCATTTAGAAACATTTTTTTAAAGGCGTGGGCTCCTTTAAGCAGAGTGGGGGGGCTGTAGTTGACTCATTCCCACACTGAGCAAGGGGGTTTGAGTAGGTGACCTCTAGGATCCCTTCCATCTCTGTGTCAAGAAACTGGTCTCCTTTAAGCGAATTTTTTCTGCCTATGTGTTAGCTTTCTTGACTATAGAAGTCATCACCCCCACCTGCCAGTTTCTTATCTGAATTGTTGCTTAGACTGGCAGAAGGGATTCACTTGCAGCCCCACCAGAAAATTTTTTGCCCCACAAGCCACAGAATCCTGGCTATGGGCTTGGCTCCAAGGTGAGGAAAAATACCACAAGCAGGGAGTGGATTTACCGTTCAGTTTCCCATCCTGTGTCTCTTCACAAGTATTTACTTCCTGATCTGTCGTGACCCAATTCAGCTTACAGAGGCCTCGTCTCCTCCATTTTATCCTCCCAACCACCACCCTGTTAGAGGTACCAGCCTCCAGGTGGGGCCTGAGGATCCCCCGGAATCACATCTCCAGATTGCAGCGATCAGTTGAAAATGGCTGTAGAAAATGGCTGTTTTGGGGGGTGGACTCTGTGGCCCTGTACCCTGCCGAGGTCCCCGTCCTCCCCAGGCTCCATCCCCAAATCCCCTGGAGTTTCCCAGCCTGGATCTGGCAACCCTGGCACCCCCATCCCCTGCCGGTGGCCAGGGGCGAGCTGGCAGCCCGACACCCTGCAGACTAGAGTTCAGTTCCCATGGAGGAAATGGTTGCTTTGGAGGGTGGACTGCTGAGAGCCCTCCCCTCTCTAAACCCCGCCTTCCCCAGGCCTCATCCCCTTAGTCTCCTGAAACTCCCCAGCCCAGAGCTGGCAACCGTAGCTTCCAGGCGAGTGTAATTCCCTTGGGCCCGTCTCACTGAAATAATTTCTTCCTTTCGTATGTAGTTTTAAAATCGAAGGTTCCCCTCCGCCCCTTATTTCCCCCCCACACACACACTTGCTTCTGCCGTTTGCCCCCATGCTACAGGCCTCCCCACACTTACGTGGGTGTCCATGTTCAGTCAGTCCTGCTTACTTCCAAAGGGTAAGTTTGGGTCGAAGTTTTTGGGACCCAATACATTTTCATGAAATCTCTCTGGCCAAGTTCAGACTGGCAAGTTTGCCCCGATAGAGGCACGAGCCAGAAACGTTTCACGAACGGATTAAAGGGGCCGTTCACACAGGCACATCTGTCCAGCGTTCCCCAGCCATACTCAATCTGTCTTGTAACGCTTCCCTCCCGAGTTTAAAAGATACGCGGTGAAAGTGGTATCAAACCCTGGAAAGCGCGACTATCCCGTGTCCATACCGCTTCCCGGAAGTGTGAACGCGAAAAGCCCTGATCCGGTAGGGGTGCGCTTATGCGCATGAGTGCATAAGCGCACATAACTGGATTACCAGAAAAAGCCGCTTATAGCCACGCCTCCGGGCCAACAGTGTGAATGCTCCCTTGCGCCTCCCCGCCAGTATGCTCCTGCATCAGTCGGTGCAGTGTGACCGGGAAAACCCGGAACACTTTGTTCCGGGTCTTTTTTGCCACGACTCCCTCCCGCTTCAAACGGCCAGTCTGAGCTCAGCCTCTGGTCGAATCTGCATTTGCATTTTAAAATCAGTTTCGTGCTGCTTTGATGCCATCTTTCCTCTAATGCTTGTTTGAATGTTGTTTGGAGAAGATTCTTTTAAAGTGGTGCGGAGGCCCAATGACAGTGGAGCCGCCCCAAAAGAGCGATAAACATATGTGGATGTGCAAAAGTATGCTAGCACTCTTGAGGTGTGAAAACGACACCAAATGTAGACAGCTTTTTTGAAGACGGAGTCAAAAGGCTGGGACACGGGTGGGAAAGACAAATGCAGACTTTGCCTCGGTGTCTCTCTCTCTGTCTCAGAAGGGGTGCCTTGTTGTTTGTGTTCAGAGGTGACTGAACTCAAGTCTTTGCTGAGGAGGGTGGCAGTGATACCTTCCCGGGGGTACCATGGCAACCCTCCTGCCAAATAATCTGTGGGATCCAAGTGTTTGTCCTTGTCTTTGTATTCATATATTTAATTAGACGACAAGATGAGAAAAAGCCAAATAAAACTGTGTACATTCATAGAACGCACTTTACTCTTCTGAGCGCTCCTGGGCCGTTTTAATTAATACAAATTAGACATCAAAGGTGCCCCGAGGTGAGTCAGAGAGGTTAAGGCTATGATTCTTTCTGACGCCGTCTGGGAGAACAGTGTGAACTCAGGCAGTTGCCTCCGACAACCAACTCGCCCGCAAAAACGATAATGGGTCTATAGCAGAGCTTTGACTGGAGCGGAGCAAGTGGAAGGACTTCGTTGCAACGTATAAAGTGGGCACAAGGGAGAGGGCAAAGCCTCGCCACTGTCACAGACCTTGTTGGCACTGCTGAATGGGGACAGGATGCCCCAGAGTCCACCTTCCAAAGAGGCCGTTTTCTCCCCGGGGGAGGTCCGTTTTAATCCCAAGAGATGTCTCGATGGCGTCATTGTCGCCTGGAGGTCCGTTTTAATCCCAAGAGATGTCTCGATGGCGTCATTGTGAATGGTTTTGAGAGACTGATCCACTCCAAGTAAACTGAATATTGGATAAGAACCAGGGGTCATTTCATTGAAAAAGAGGTGCAGGAGCTCATTAGCATAACTCATTTGCATATGCCACACCCCCTGACATCACCGGAAGTGTGCCAGAAGGCAACACCCACCGCTCACGCTCCACTGGACTGTTTTGGATTGCTAGCTATGGGGGGGGGGACACGCAGATCTGCCCTCACAGAGGAGGAAGAGCTTGTACCTGAATAAAACTTGGTCTTAAAGGTGCCACTGGACGGTTTTGGATTGCTAGCTATGGGGGGGGGGACACGCAGATCTGCCCTCACAGAGGAGGAAGAGCTTGTACCTGAAGGGGGGGGCTCTGCAACTTACCTGGCTGCTTCTTGCTCCTCCTGGCCCGACTGAGGGCTGCTGGGAGCAGGGGGCAGGGCTTGTTGCATGTGCCCGCCCCCTGGGCTCCTTACTGCTGGAGCTCCGCTCCTGTGCGCTCCTGCAGGAAATGACCCCTGATAAGAACGAAATAGTTTTTGGATATTTTTCTTTGGCGTAATACTTCGCAGTTGTTCTGCTTATTTCCACCACCCGTCCCCTGATCTCTCTTTTTGGTTTGCACCACCTGGGAACCGAAAGCTGTCTCACAGATGAGTTATGTGGAGACACTACATCTGCAGCCTACAAGGTCGGAGATAAGGAGAGGAGAAGCGCAGGGAAAGGAATGTGGCTCAGGCTGGCACACAGGACAGGGAGGGGGTCCAGGAGGGGCCCCTTAACCTTATGGCAGCATAGCTGACAATAGCCTGTACTGTTGTGCCTTCTGATTTGCTAGGCGCCATTCTTCAGTTTGATCAGGACCGTGTGCAAAGGACTAGAACAGTATGTTCAGTCACAGCCCTGCTGTGGCATTTAGCATGGAATGGGCACGTGTGCTACACGCTCATGGGGCCACTCTGGCACATTCACCCAGGACGTGTTAGCTGTCAGACCCTCCTTCTGCAGAGGCTGCAGTTTGCCCTTAGATAAACACCCTTCTTTAATATCACCCCCAGATTGTATGTGCAGGGCCTAAGAGTAAAACTAAAATGGAGCTGGAAGAAACAAAATGGATACTGGCCAGGTAAGAGCCTGGGAAATTATTTTGGAAGGTGAATCAGAATGGCTGGCTCACGAGCGACCCTCCTACCCACGCTCAAGAGATGCATAACTGATAACAATGGGTTTCCCAAGAAACCATTACCTCACCTTAGATTAACCTCGTCCACAACCGGTCGTGATGTCCCTTGCCCATTTGCCCCAATTTAGCAACACTTTAGCAACTATTCATACAACCTGGTAGTTTCTCCCATCCTGTAATCAAGGGTCATCAAGGAACATTATCACCTTATTTCATAACAAGCGATCTCATCAAGGTTTTGCCCAAATCTTTGTCCATCACCTCAAAGCCCATCAAAGTATTGTTTTGGGGGCTAGCACACCAGCCTGCCCTCAGGCAGCATTTTGCCATATATCTGGAGGACACAGCCAGCAGTCTGTGTGTGTGTATTTGTGTGTGTGTTCTCAGCACTAAACATCACCCCCCACTTGCATGTGGCTCCTCTCCTCCTCTGCAAGAAACGCTGGCTGTTTTGCTTGCTGCCTTCTGCAGACCTCTTTTCCAAGATCAGCAAATATCGCCTTCCCTGAAATTACTGTCTTTCCCTCCTCCCTGATTTCCTCTTAGCTAGCTTGTGTGTTTTCTGTGTGCCTTATGTGTATGTTTTGCTCTTTTATTCTTTTATAATAAAGCACCTTTCCAGTCAAACTTCAACCTGATTTAATTTGAGAGTTTTCTAAGGGAATATCCTGGTATACATTGGTAGAGATCCTTAGTTATCCCCTCTTGCTTGTCTCCAATTAAGCTAATTTCCCACAATTAAATAGAAGACTGCCAATTTGGGTAGCAGACTTCTTCTTCTTCCCTCTGTGCCCCTGCTTTTCCCCCCTGTAGCCGCTTCCCCAAGTAGGTGATGGGTATTTCTTTGCAGTAAAGATGGCTGCCCAAGACTGTGCCACGAAGCTCTGATTCACACATGCATTTCCATTGTTTGTTGATGGTAGTCCCATGAGAATGAGCTGTCACAGGTCCCATTGCTTCGGGATCACATGATGCCAACTCAGACACCAGACTTTTTTTTAATGTCAGTTTTTATCAAGATTTTAAAAACAACACATACATAAAAAAGAAAAACCAGGAAGCACAAAAAAATGGAATGGGGAAAAAAAGAAGTGAGAAAAACGTGAAAAGTAGAAGGACAATAAGGGAATATCTTTCAATTTTCATCTACGACTGACAACTTGGTTTACTCTAATCACCCTCTCTATAACTACATAATAGATCCCTCCCTTATCTGTAATCTTTCCCCCTCTCTTATTCTTCAAAACCATGAGTCATCAATTCATCTTTTTTGGTTTCATGCAAAAAGTCTGTAAGAGTTTTCTGGTTAGCGATTAAATATAGATAATGTCAGGCACAAGACTTTTTGAGGGAGATGGTTCATGCATTCAGTCAGCACATGGGATCTCTGATCAAGAGATGTTTGCGCATGTATGAGCTAGCCCTTAACAATACATCTGTGCACAGCCACCAAACTGAAAAAATTAACAAGCCATTATTTTTAGAGCTGTCCAATTGACCACAATTTCTCCTGTTGAGAAAGGGCACATTATTAGCTAATTAAACATCATGTGTCTCGTTTGGGTGACAATGTACCAACTGTTAACTAGCCAGCTACTACTTTGTGCAAGAAAAGGCAGGGTTTTTATGTGGACACTTCAATTAAAATCCTGTGCAGAGAGAAGCATTGTTCAGTGGACACATGTTGGATTGTGCCCCTAGAAGTTTCACTGGTCAGCAATAGACTGCTTGCAGATCAATATGCTCAAGAGAAACAAAAGCAGCTAAGTGAAAATCAGGATGATGAGAAAATTGGCTAATTAGAGAGTTAGGTCTTCCTCTGGATTAATTTCCTGTCCTCAGACTAACTATTGTGATTTAGTCCACAGAGGTGGCAGACAAAGCCAAAAATATTGTCTGCTAGGGATTTAGGTTACATGGTTGGGTATGAAGAAGTGAGCAGTGACACATGAAAGCTCCTCCCCTGCCACTTAGTCATTAAGGTGCTGCTGGACTCCTGCTCTTTGATATTGGTTGGCTAGGAAGTAGGGCGACATATTTTCCTACTGTTTTACTGACTTACTGAATACCTAAATGCAATGATGTAAAAGCTTTAATTAAGGACAAATATTAGTCTGCTAAATGGCCACTCCAGGCTTCCTCATTTTACCTGGAGGCATTTATCAGACAGGTCGAGGGCCCAGGCTACCAGACTATTATATACTGGGCTTGAGGCCAATGTTCCCTCTAAGCTGTGGAGTCTTGTGAGCAAAATTTCTACTTTGTGAGCTACTGGCATTAAAGTTGTGAGCGAGCCATTTGGCAGCCGCATCCATTAGTTTGCTCCGGAGCCCTTCTTCCCGAGCTAAGAAAAAAATGTGTGAGCCAGAGGCTAAAAAACTGTGAGCTGGCTCACACTAACTCAGCTTAGAGGGAACACTGCTGGAGGCAGCTTTTCTCAAAAGTGATTCCTTTATTCAGCTCAGAACACAACAACCAACACATAGAACAATCCCAACTTATATACAATTTAGAACTAGCTAAACCACACCCCTAGAATACTAAGGTCCAATCGTGAATGAGTGCTTAAGACCAACAGGTTTGTTCGCGCCAAAAGTCATAGTCTTTCTTGATTGGTCCGTTCCACAACATCAGCCAATCAGATTGTTGATTTTAGGATACTGAGAGTCTGTGAAGCTTGTGACTGAAGCTCAGGCTCATTCTCCATTCAGGTTATCTACATAAGGTAATACATAACACAGACCTTTGTGAGAATTCTCCCCCTAGCTCAGTGATGGCGAACCATTTAGAGACCAAGTGCCCAAACGGCGACCCAAAACCCACTTATTGATCGCAAAGTGCCAACACGGCAATTTAACCCGAATACTGAGGTTTTACTTTAGAAAAAACCACTCATACATTAACGTTAGATGATCCAAACAAAGTAAGGCAAGCCATCCCAAATGCTTTCATTTCCTTAACATTATTTGGCAGAGAATGCGACACTTTAATGATGGTCTGGGCCTGGCTGGGGCGATGGCAGGCGTGCCCGCAGAGAGGGCTCTGAGTGCCACCTCTGGCACCCGTGCCATAGGTTCGCCACCACTGCCCTAGCTGAATTGTGTGTGTGTAAAGAGCCGTCAAGTTGCAGCCAACTTATGCCAACCCCAGCAAGGGGCTTTCAAGGCAGGTGAGAAGTAGAGGTGGCGGGCCACGGCTTGCCTCTGCAGAGCCTTCCTTGGTGGTTCCCTTCCAAGTGTTGACCCTGCTCATCTTCCGAGATCTGATGAAACTGGGCTATTCCAGGCTGCCTTCCCCCCCCCCCCCCAGCTTAATTGCCCCACCAATAAAAGGAGAAAACCTGTTCTTAAGTTCTTTTTCTTTTCTGCCTTTTCCACTAACAATTACCGGAGAACGTCAAGAATTTGGACCTCCTATTAACTAGCCATTTTTTTAAGGTAGTTTAGAGGGGGACATTCTCGTAAAATAGTTGTACATGCGCTCTCTCTCCAGCTTTGACACTCATCTACATTAAACATGTGCATAGTTCCCAATAGGGTTGCCAGCCTCCAGGTGGTGGCTGGAGTTCTTCTGCTATTACCACTGATCTCCAGTCGACAGAGAGGAATTCACCTGAGGAAAATGGCTGCTTTGGGGGGTGGACTCTGTGGCAATTTTCCCCAGTGAAGTCCCTCCTGTCCCTGAACCCCAGCCTCCGCAGGCTCCACCCCCCCCCCAATCCCCAAGTATGTCCCAACCCGGAGCCGGCAACCCTAGTTCCAAAGTCTTTACTGAAAAGCATATATCCGGGAAGGGTTTCCTTAAATCCCTTTGAATTCCCTGGTTTAGTGTAAACCACAAGGAGCGAATTCTGAGGTGCAGAAAAACCACACTGAGGCCCCGGTCACACGGGAGGTTTTGGCCCGGGAGAGGGACGGATCGGGGGCGCAGCAAACGGGCGCGAGCACACCGCAACATCTGGGAATCGGCTCGCACCCGTCCCCGATCCGTTCCTTCAGGCCAATAACGCGCTGTAAAAAAAACCCAACAGAAGAGGACTTACCAGGTACACTGCAGCAAGCGTGGCCGTGCGATCGCCGGTGCGCCCATCTTCTGGAGCAATCCAGGTTCCCAGCTAAACTGCGCATGCTCACACATGCACAGTTCAGCAGCCTCGGTCTCCCATAAGTGGCTTCCCCATGGCATCTCATCGTGCTGGGGAGGAGCTGCGCGGTGGCTCAGGGGATCTATGTGATCCCGCCGCCGCGTGTTTCTTTTGGTGCGGCTTTAAAAAGCCGCACTTCAACCGTACTCCCCCCCCCCCCCCCCGCACCGCGCGGGCGCGCGCGCATTCAATCTTTTTTTTTCCCCCCGTGTGGCAGAGGCCTGAATATACTAAGTAACTGGGCAAAGGAGGACATTAAATGAGGAAATCCATTCATTGTTTTCTCCCTAATTCTAAAGTTGCCCTTGAGGTAAATAAAGAAAGGCCTTTAAATTTGAAGTTAGTTGCTCTTTTACTTCATGGCTATAAGGTTGGGACAGTCTCGTTCCTTTGTTAGCCCAGGGTAGCCAACTTTGGGTTCGGAAATTCCTGGAGATTTGGGGGATGGCGCCTAGGGAAGGGGGGTTTGTGGAAGGGAGGGAACGCAGTGGCCTCCAAGGCAGCCATTTTCTTCAGGGGAACTGATCATGTAGCCCGGATATCAGTTGCAACTGTGTGAAATCTCCAGGGCCCACCTGGAGGTTGGCAACCATACCACCTGGACATCCTTTGCATGCACGTTCTCTCTCTCTCTCTCTCTCTCTCTCTCTCTCTCTCTCTCTCTCTCTCTCTTCCTTTCCTGAGAAGAGATTCTGACTTCTTTTGCTTCCCTTCAAATCCCGCCAGAGTAGCTAGCTTTACAAGAGCCACTTTGGTGTTGTGGTTAAGTGCGGGAAGGGGAAGGGAGAGGAGTTTGTAAGGCGCTCTGAGACTCCGAGTGAGGGGCGGGGTATAAATCCAATCTCTTCCTCCTCCTCTTCTCCTTCTCCTTCTTCTTCTCCTTCTTCTCCTTCTCCTCCTCCTCCTCTTCTCCTTCTCCTCCTCCTCTTCCTCCTCTGTCATCTTCATTGTGAGCGAAAGATCTGACCCAGGATTCAAGGTGTCGCCTGTGTGGGGACGGGGTGTGTGTGGGGACGGGGGTGGGTGGGAGGGGGTGGGGCCCTCCCTCTCTGGAGCTGGCCACCCTAGTCCTGTACTCCCCGGTAGGGCTGTCAACTTGGAGTTGGAAAATTCCTGGCGATTTGGAGGATGGAGCCTGGGAAGGGGAGGAGCTCCAAGCGGGGTCTGTTGCCATAGCGCCCACCCTCCCAAGCAGCCATTTGCTCCAGGGAAACGGATCTCTGCTGTCAGTAATTCCAGGGAATCTCCAGGCCCCACCTGAGGGTTGCCTGGTCCTCCTTGGCCACCGGCAGGGGATGGGGGTGTGTGCCAGGGTTGCTAGATCTGGGTTGGGAAACTCCTGGAGATTTGAGGATGGACCCTGGGGAGGACGGGGACCTCAGTGGGGTACGATGCCAGAGAGTCCACACACACACCATGGTTTGTAGCCATTTTTACCACAGAGTTTTGCCCAAAAGTAGAGCGCCGCCAATGCAATGACATCACTTCTGGAAGTGACATCATCACGTAGGCACCATTCCTGCCCACTCCCGGAATGTCCCCAAATCCCAACGCTGGCAGCAGGTAAGGACCTGGCAACCTGAGGCCAGAAGTCCCTTCTACCACCTCCCCCTGGTTACCCAGCTGTTGTCTTTCCTGGGCTGAAAAGATCTGGCCCCTGTGGCACATGCCCTGGCCACATCTAGATCAGATGACTGCAATGCACTCTAAATGGGACTGCCTTGAGAAGTGTTCAGAAATCGGTTGGTTCTGCAGTTGCCAGGTCCTCCCTGGCCACTGGTGGGATGTGGGGGAAGTTGGGTTGCCAGCTCCAGGCTGGGAAACTCCTGGAGATGTAGGGGTGGAGCCTGGGGAGGACAGGGACCCCAGTGGGGTACAGTGCCATTGATCAAGTCCACCCTCCCAAGCCGCCATTTTCTCCAGGAGAACTAATCTCTGTAGCCTGGAGAGGAGCTTTGATTCCGGGGGACCCCCAGGCCCCACCTGGAGGGCTGGCATTCTGAGTCGGTAAAGAATGCTGCAGCCTGAGCGTTGATTGGAGGGGATCCTAGGGGCCCGATCACGCCAGTCTGTGCCCATCCACAGTGGCTCCCAATTTGCTTACGGGCACAATTGAGCATGCTGGTACTGACCTTGAAAGCCCTATATGGTTTGGGACCAACATACCTGAAGGACTGCCTAGCCCCTTATGAAGCCCCCTGACCCCCATAGAGGCCCTGCTTTGGGTGGCACCTGGGGGAGGGGGCAGAGTTTAGGAAGGGGGCTCAGTGGGGATGAAGCTGCCATTTTCTCCAAGGGAACGGATCTCTCTCATCTGGAGATTGGGTGTAATTCTGGAAGGTCTCCAGGCCATACCTTGAGTTTGCCAACCCTCTTTCCCATCCACCATCCCAGCCACAAAGGAAGAAGAAGAAGAAGAGGAGGAGGAGGAGGAGGAGGAGGGGTGGGGCTGAGAGAGAAGAGAGGAGATTGGATTTATACCCCGCCCTTCACTACCCAAGGGAGTCTCCAAGCTGTTTACAAACTCCTTTCCCTCCCCCTCCCCACAAGAGACACCCTGTGAGGTAGGTGGGGCTGAGAGAACTCTGACACAAACTGCTCTTTTTCAGGGACAGCTGTGCCAGAGCTTGTGACTGACCCAAGGTCACATCAGCAGGTGCAAGTGGAGGAGTGGGGAATCAAACCCGGTTCTCCCAGATTAGAGTCCGCGCACTTAACCACGACACCAAACTGGCTCTCTGGAGGCCATTCATGCACAGGGTCACCGTAAGCTGGAAGCGACTTGATGGCATGTAGCGCACAAACACCCAGTGCAGCATACAATCTAATCCTGTCCCCGATAGACACACACACACACCGTCTCCTAAACACTGTCCATATCTTGTTAATACACTGCAGTGTCTCCTTATGTTAACAGCAGGGTGAAGATAAGAAGGGTCTAGAGAAGAGCCTGCACCCTCCTCCAGAGTCGCCTTACACAGCACCGGATCATTTGAAGTGTAACATTCTCAAAGCTCAAGTGGAGGCTGCCTTCCGAGTGGGTGTTCAGGTAGGTGTTCCGAGTGGGTCTTCCGCGTTAGTCTTTCCTCCCTTTCTAAACTGTCTTCTGTGCTTGGTTTGTGTGTGTGCGCGTCTGTCAACCGCTGCAACATCTAGCGGTGCCTTGCATGTAGGAATGGGCTATGAGGGAGGCAAACTAGAGCTGCCAGTCTCCATGGGAGAACGCCACACGACCACGATTGTGGAGAAAAAAGACTGGACTCTATGATATCATACCCAGGCTGAGGCCCCTCCCCTCCCCAAACCCCACCCTCCTGAGCCTCCACCTTTAAATCCTCCAGGTTTGGGATCAACATACTGAGTTAGGTGGGGCTGAGAGAGCTCTCTCGAGAACTGCCCTTGAGAGAACAGCTCTGAGAGAACTTATGACTGACCCAAGGTCACACCAGCAGCTGCACGTGGAGGAGTGGGAAATCAAACCTTGTTCTCCCAGATTAGAGTCTGCGCTCCTAACCACTACACACAAAACAAAAATCCCCCCTTTTCCTTGGCCTGTGATGCCAAGTGCTCTGGAATCAGCTGCTAGAGTCTCATTGGAACAGAGACCCACATGTAGTCTCTTTTAAGTTCAATGTGGCATCATGATTAGGGATGGAGGTTCCCAGCCTCACTTGCCAAGAGACTGGCCAGTCACCCTCTCAGCCTAGCCTACCCCTTAGGGTTGGTTTGAGCATAAACGGGAGGAGGGGAGAATCCGGTAGGCTGCTCTGAACTTCTTTTATTTATTTATTTATTTATTTATTTATTTATTTATTTATTTAAATATCTGAGCTCCCAGAGGAGATCCGAGCCCTGCGGGACCTTATGCAGTTCCGCAGGGCCTGCAAGACGGAGCTCTTCCGCCAGGCGTTCGAGTAGGAGCCACCGCCGCCACTATTCTACCACCGAGGTGGCAAGTCATCGGCTGCCCTATAAGAACAGGGGCAAGCGAGCCCTGGCAGAAGTTTGAGACAGTGTAGTCGGAGACCACGCTACTGAGACAGCTGGCCACCAAACCTGGGGGGGTTGTCCCCATCTTGGATGATTAATATGGGTATAGCACCGTATGATTGGAAGGTTTTATTGTGATTTTAAATGTTCTATTTATTATATACTGTATTGTATTTTGCACTTGGCTTTGCCGCATGTGGGAGCTGCGGTGGCTCAAGTGGTTAAGACGCTGAACTGCAGGCTGTGGAAGGTCAGTAGTTCAATGGTTCAAGACCTGGGTGCCGCAAGACAGGGTGAGCTCCTGTCTCTAGTTCCAGCTCCAGCCAACCCTGGCTCTTCGGCTTTGAAACGGAGATGAGCACCGCAACCCTAGAGTCGGATTCGACTGGCTTTCGAGCAAGGGAACCTTTACCTTTACCTTTTTTTGCCGCATGTGAGCCGCCCTGAGCCTTTGGGAGGGCGGGATATAAATCAAACTAATAAATAAATAAAATAAATAAAACTTCTTGGCAGAACGTTGTATCAAGATGTGCAGGCAACAGTGTTTTTAAAAAGACCTCTTAGGATGCAGAGCGCACAACATCCACCTGCCTGTAGACCAAGCAAAGTAGGTCAGATTCCTTCCTTTGTCCTCTTAGAAGCAGTCCTTGATTGTAAATGCATATTTATTTCATTAACTTATTTAAAACATTTACTTAAAATATGAGCAGTCAGTGTGATGCGGTGGCAAAAAAGGCAAATTCAGTCTTGGGTTGTATTAAAAGGGCCACAGCATCAAAATCGCAGGAGGTCATAGCCCCTCTGTGTACTGCCTTGGTCAGGCCGCACCTTGGAGTACTGTGTTCAGTTCTGGAGGCCTCACTTCAAAAAGGATGTGGACAGAATCGAGAGGGTGCAGAAGAGAGTGACAAGGAGGACCAGGGGTCTGGAGATTGAGCCCTACGAGGAAAGGCTGAGGGCCCTGGGAATGTTTAGTTTGAAGAAGAGGAGACTGAGGGGGGACACGATTGCTCCCTTTAAATATCTGAAAGGCTGTCATTTGGAGGAGGTTTAAATTACATGCAGAAAAGTATCGGCTGGATATTAGGAAACACTTTTTCACGGTCAGAGTGGTTCAAAGGTGGAATCAGCTGCCTAGGGAGGTGGTGAGCTCCCCTTCACTGACAGCTTTCAAGAAGAGGCTGGACGAATATTTGTCAGAGATGCTGTAGGCTGGTCCTGCATTGGGCAGGGGGTCGGACTAGATGGTCTGTAGGGCCCCTTCCAACTCTATGATTCTACAAGAAGGGGGACTTGTGATACTTGTGAGGGGGAAGCTCCACGCGGAGGAGTAGGAGGAAGCAGCCGCAGGTAAGCCTCCCCCTCTTCCCCCGCACCAACAGCGTGGCTCCCAGCCGTCGGGCCCACCAAACTTTCTCCCTCTCCTCCCTGCCGGCGGCAGTGAGGCCTGAGCAGCCAGCTGCCAAGATAGCAGGGGAACCGAAGCAGGGTCTCCAAAGATGACTGACGATGACCGGAGGTTCATAAGGGAGAAGGCTGCCAGAGGATGTAGTGATGGCCACAGGCATATACAACTTTAAAAGGGGATTAGATTCATGGAGGAGAGGTCTATCAGTGGCTACAAGCCATGATGACTGAGGGGAACCTCCACATTCAGAGGCACTAGTCCTCTGAATCCCAGAGCCAGGAGGCAACATCAGGGAAAGGCCTCTGCCTCTGTGCCCTGTGGTTGGCCCTCCAGAGGAACTGGTTGGCCACTGTGCGAGAGGCAGGATGCTGGACTAGAAGGACCATGGGGGTGATCCAGCAGGGCTCTTCTGAGGTCCTTATGTTCTTGAAGTGGTCCTTATGGTATGTGGGTTGTGGGCAATATGGAAGGAAGTGGTTTAGATTACCTGATCTGGGACCTCTTTCTAATGATCAGCTGGTTGGAGGCCAGATTTTTAGGAGTCCAGAGTCATTGAAACCTCAGTCCCTCCCTCTGCTTCTTTCCCCTTTTTCATAGTCTGCTTCCCTAGACGACATCATTCCCACATGGAGACAGGTGCTCAGAATGAAGGGAAACAATTTGCCAGAAAAGCAGCCTGTCACCTAATGACAGTTGCAAATAATGTAGGATGTATAGTGAAACAACATCAGTTATCACTATTGCAAAATTGTGAGATTATTTTGCTTTTAGTAGGAGTTGGATCTGTATTTTATGCCATTCTGTCCTCTGTTTCCTGGCCCAGGTTTCAGGTAAGTGGTGGGTAGCAATGTCAACACGTTAAGTAGAACTGGGACTTGCCTACTGAGACTTCTCACGGACAGACTTCAGGCCTTTCAGATTTCTGCAAAGTGGAAAGGGCCAGAGTGCAGTTTGTGTAGAAGGCCGGACAGTTCTTGGGCTCAACATCAGTGTATCTCTTTCATGAACAGGGAATGCTTCCAACATGGAGGGCTCTTCAGCATTCTCATTTTTGTCACCTGCGTGTCCCTCTTGCTTCATTCCGCTCCCCCTTTTCTGCCTGTGTTTTGCTCCCTCTAGTGGTCAATTCGATATTACAGTTCTGTACATCCAGCATATCTTCCTGCACTTTAAATTTGGAGGTATGACAGAAATAGTAAAGGTAAAGGTTTCCCTTGCTTGAAAGCCAGTTGAATCCGACTCTAGGGTTGCGGTGCTCATCTCCGTCTCCAAGCCAAAGAGCCAGTGTTGTCTGGAGACTTCTCCGTGGTCATGTGGCCGGCATGACTAGATGCCAAGGTGCACGGAACACTGTTACCTTCCCACCGAAGTGGTACCTATTTATCTACTTGCAATTGCTTGCTTTCGAACTGCTAGGTTGGCTGGAGCTGGGGCCAGAGACGGGAGCTCACTCCATCATGCGGCACACTCGGGTCTCGAGCTGCTGAACGAACGACCTTCCTGCCTGCCGCTCAGCATCTTAACCACTTGAGCCACCGCAGCCCTTATGACAGACATACAGCGACGTAATAGCAAATCAAATGCACTCAGAAAAGAACCCCCCCCCCCAGAAGCAACAGGGACACACAAGCAGCGAAAAGGGGAGTGCGGAAGAGTCCGTACTTTCCACTGTACATTGTGGAGGGAAGACGGGCAGTGGTGGGCAGGCTGTCTTTCAGCAGGGATCCTGCTCTCCGCTACTGATTATCACCAGGAGCCCCACGCTCACGGCAAACCAAGGATCCCCAACCTTGGGTACCCTTGGGCCCCTTTGGAATTCTGACATGGAGCGATGGGCACAATCACAAAGCGGATGCTGCAGAAGGTGCACACACACACACACACACACACACACACACAGAAAGCGCAGGGAAGAAGAGAGATAGTTTAAACAATACAGTGGGAAAGAGAAGTGAGAGATAAGATAAAACTAACTCTGTGATGTCAGCTGCTGCTGAAGCAGTGTTATTTTAATCTGCCCAGCCCATCAGATCTTCAATGGCCCATCAGAAGCTACACTGAGCAAGAGCCCCAACCGGCCCCTCCCACTTTCTAAAAAAATTGTGGTGCCAGCCGGTGTTGGCGGGTTCTATGGCACCCACCACGTTGGGGACCCCCTGCTGTAAACCATACAGAACTGAATCTCTGTCAGTGTTTGTTTCTTTAGTTGAGCCATCCACATCCTGGCCCCACGGGTGGACCTCCTGATGGCACCTGGTATTTTTGGCCACTGTGTGACAGAGTGCTGGACTGGATGGGCCATTGGCCTGATCCAACATGGGCTTCTCTTATGTCTGGGGCAAGTGATGCTCTGTCTTCTTGGTGCTTGGGGTGGGGGGCAACAGTGGGAGGGCGTCTAGTGTCCTGGCCCCACTGGTGGACCTCCTGATGGCCCCTGGTACTTTTGGCCACTGTGTGACAGAGTGTTGGACTGGATGGGCCATTGGCCTGATCCAACATGGGCTTCTCTTATGTTCTTATGTTCTTATATTGTGCCCTGTCCCTTTTCTCTATGTTTCTGCTGTCTGTTTCTTGAGGTTCCCCTCGCTTCTTACACCAGAAGAGCTTTGGGAGTTGTGTCAAGCATTCCTCCTAGGAGGGCACAGCTCTGGGGCGAGGCAATTCAGCTTTGGGCTAGACAGTCTTTGCGCTCCCTTGACCCAAGTCCCTGTTTGTGCAGTCAGGAGAGAATCTATGTATATTTATAGCCTTCTCTCCACCCAAAGTCACCCCGTGTTCTTGGCAAACAAAATTAAGCGGGAGTGAATTTCTCTCCCCCCTGCAGCAGTTGGGGTGAATTAAGTCCACGTCTTTGCTCGCAGTCTTTTGTGATGGATCTGGTTATTAAATGATAAGCATGAGAAGAGGCAGAGAGACTTGCTAAAAAGCAAAAAAAACCCCAACAACCCAGCCCCACTCACGTGAGAAAGCTGCAGTAGCCCCAAAGGTCTGGCAGTGGAAAGAGGTGCCCAGGTGTCCTGCTGGGATCAGGGCCTCTGTGTTTGGTCTGCCGGAGACAGGGAGGAGCACTATTCTGGGGGGGTCTTTTAGGATTGACTGATTTGATCACCTTGCGATCCAGGGGACTCTCCAGAGTCTTCTCCAGAATGGTGGGGACAAGAGGCTCAATTTTTAAAAATACACCAGGAATAGGTTTGCCAGCTCTGGGCTGGGGAATACCTGGAGACTTTGGGGGTGGATCCTGGGGAGGGCGGGGCTTGGGGAGGGGAGGGGCCTCCGCGGGGCATAGGGGCACAGAGTCCACCCTCCAAAGCGGCCCTTTTCTCCAGGGGAACTGATCTCAGTAGTCCGGAGACTGGTTGTGACTCTGGGAGGACTCCAGCACCCACCTGGAGGTTGGCCGTCCTACTCTCTGTGCTCCCGGTCCGAATGGGGCCCGTTTGCCTTTTTCGCCACTGGGGACCCACAGCTGCAGTCGGGCCGGAAGCCCCTCTGGCCAACTCATGTCAAAAGTAAGGTCTAGTGAGGCTAGGGTTGCCACCTCTGGCTTGGGAAATACCTGGAGATTTGGGGGTGGAGCCGGGGGTGGTGGTGGTGGTTTGGGATAGGGCTGCCAACCTCCAGGTCAGAGCTGGAGATCTCCTAGTATTTCAACTGATCTCCCGACAGTTGATCCCCTGGAGAAAATGGATTCTTTGGAGGGTGGACTGTGCTGTTCTATTCAGCTGAGGCTCATCCCCTTCCCAAATGTCGCCCTCCTTGGGCTTGACCCCCAAATCCCCAGGTATTCCCCAAGAGGGAGCTGAGAACCCTAGGCTTGGGGCGGGAAGGGACATCAGAGGTGTATAACGCCACAGAGCCCACCCTCCGATGCAGCCATTTTTGCCAGGGGAACTGATCTTGGTCATCTAGAGATCCATTGCAATAGTGGGAGATCTCCTGGTGGAACCTGGAGGCTGGCAGCCCTACGTTTGGCCCAAAAGGAAAGAAGGACATGGAGCCCTAGCCCCCCCCCCACCCCGCAGGGGCAATCACTAGGAATGGGTTTAGTCACATTTGGTGCCAAATGCCAAGAACTTAATTAACCGAGGATTGCCTTCAACTCTTTAGGGCCTAACTATGAGTGTTATGTGCGGTTGCCAACCTCCTCATGGAATCTGGAGATGCCTGGAAATCTCTACTGACTCCACACACACCCCTTCTCCGAAATTTAGTCAATCGGTGTCCAGGGTTGGGGCGGAGCAATGGGATTTGTCCTAACCATTGGCAAGTGAGAGCAAGTCTTTTAAAAAAACTTTTGGAAGAAAGTTATTTCCCTCCCCATCGTAATGAACCCAAAGGTTGTTCTGTGCTGGAGAAGGAGGTCCCTGAATATAGCGATGTGGCCCTGAAAGGGGGCGGGGCCATGCACATGGGGTTGCATTCGGTCCAGTCCTGCACCAGGTGTGCGTGTGTGCGTGATGTCGTACAGGAGAGGCGTCTTGCCTTCCCCAGCCGGAGTCTGCTTGCAGTCTGGTTTTGTTTTCCCATCTCCGTATGAGTAATGGCTGTCTGTTCACTCATGTGCAGAAAGTAAATGGCAGCGTCAACAGCACACACAGTCAGTGGCGCTGTAGCACTCAGCATGATCCAGACAAAATATCGGTGGTGGCACTGGAAAATTAGTAATGTACACATTTCCTCATTAACCACTGCTATTAATTCAATCTCTTGAGTCAATAGCAAAAAAATAATCATGCAAAACAACGATTTCAAATTGACGGGCACAGGTAACAAAGTCGTATGTTCCGGAGAAGGCCATCTCCCAGAAGGACAGCTGACCTCCAGACTACAGAGCTCAGTTCCCTGGGAGAGATCGGTGGCTTCGGAGGGTGGTCTCTATGGAAGTATATCCCAGTGCGGTCCCTCCCCAAACCCTTCCCAGGCCCCAGGCCCAAATCTCCAGGGATCTCCCAACCTGGAGACCTGGAGTTGGCAACCCTAATTGCAACCGTTCCCCAGACGAGAGGGATCCAGGGCCCTTGGAGGAAATGGCTGCTTTGGAGGACGGGTGGACTCTGGGGCATCCCATCCCCGCCGAGCTCCCCACCCCCCCCTCTCCCCTCGCGCCCCCCCCAGACGGCAGAGATCAGTTCACCTGGGGGAAAATGGCCCCTTTGGAAGGGGGACTCTATGGCATTATACCCCATTGAGTCCCTCCCCACCCCGAACCCTGCCCTTCTCAGGCTCCGCCCCCTAAATCTCCAGGTATTTCCCAGCCCGGAGCTGGAAACCCTAAAATCTACACACACGGGCCATGTAGGCATGGACTGGACCTTACAGGGAGGCGAGGGTGCAGAATTCTTGCTGATAGACACACAGTGGATCTGAGGTTGCTGGCTTCTGCATCACTGATGGGGAAATACCTGCCTCCCGTGCTCAGGCCAGTCAGATCTCACAGAGTCTCTGCAGGAGATGGGGCAAGATCTGCCTGGCCAGCCACGATTCGGACATTGCAGTAAGCTCTGCATTGCATAGCTTAGTGCGGGCAAGGGGGCAACCCAGGGGTCATTTCCTGTGGGAGCGCACAGGAGCAGAGCTCCAGCAGTAAGGAGCCCAGGGGGCAGGCACATGCAACAAGCCCCGCCCCCTGCTCCCAGCAGCCCTCAATTGGGTCACAAGGAGCAAGAAACAGCCAGGTAAGTTGCAGAGCCCCCCCCCCCGGTTCGCCTTCAGGTACAAGCTCTCCCTCCTCTGTGAGGGCAGATCTGTGCGTTTCCGCCCCCCCCCCATAGCTAGCAATCCAAAACAGTCCAGTGGCACCTATAAGACCAAGTTATAAGCTCTCCCTCCTCTGCGAGGACAGATCTGCACGTTTCCCCCCCCCCCAATAGCTAGCAATCCAAAACAGTCCAGTGGTGGGTGTTGCCTTCTGACACACTTCCGGTGATGCCAGGGGGTGTGGCATATGCAAGTGAGTTATGCTGTTGAGCACCTGCACCTCTTTTTCTACGGAATGACCCCTGGGGCAGCCCAAGGCGAGATTCTCAGCATCAGGGGAGGGGCTGTGGCTCAGATGTTCTTGCCTTTTACTAGACTGTTGAACCTTTTGGGGGAAAGGTGGGGCATACGTGCTTTAATTAAACAAGATCCATATCTATAGATGTGTATAACCGTTTGAAATGTGTGATGGCGGACACTTCACCAGAAGTGATAACTCACAGGCCGCCCATGTGAGGACTGTGTGTCTGACGATTTCTTAGCAGTCCCTTGTGCGTCTTGTAAAAACACCCCCGTAGATCTGCTCATCCTGCAGTAGGAGACTCGTGAGTAATGCAACAAGAGGAATGACACAGTGGTGAAGTCGGAGTGGGGCTCCCCCTCCCTCCCTCCCACCTGCCCTGTTTTGTTCGGGGTGGGGGGGGGTTGCTCTCTGTTGCCTTTGCTATTAGTCACCCACTGGGATGAGCCATGGATCGGCAGAGCTCGCACTTGTCTCAATTAAATAGGACGATGCAGTGATGCCTTCACGATGTCCTCCACTCCCACCACCGCTATCGGTACATCAGCAACCTTGCCTTGTGTGTAACAGTCGGATTTAATTCAGTTATTTTGAAATCTGAAAAGGTTAAAAGCTTATTAACGTGGGAAGCCTAGGTATGGGGGGCAAGCCAGGAACGGATTGAGGATCTTGAACGGGCATTGCTAGACAGAAGGGTAGATCCACGGTGCCCTGACCTGGACGGCCTAGGTCACCCCTGTCGCAACAGGTCTCGGAAGCTAAGCAGGGTCAGCCCTGGTTCGTACTTGGATGGGAGACCGCCAGGGAAGTCCCAGGCTTGCTACACAGAGGCAGGCAAGGGCCAACCACCTCTGAATGTCTAGCCCAATTTCATCAGCTCTTGGAAGCGAAGCAGGGTGAGCCCTGGTGAGTACTTGGATGGGAGGCCACCCAGGAACTCTGGGGTTGCTGTGCAGAGGTAGGCCACGGCAGACCACCGCTGTTCCCCTCGGCCCTGACCTGGATGGCCCCGGCTGGCCCAGCCTCCTCAGATCTCGGAAGCTCAGCAGGGCCGGACCTGGTCAGGACTTGGAGGGGAGGCCCCCAAGGAAGTCCAGGGTCGCTCCACACAGAGGCAGGCAACCAGTGGCACAACCACCTCTCTTCACCTCTGTTGTAGGAATGCAGCTGTAGGACTGA
>NW_015160276.1:347185-355619 GCF_001447785.1 Gekko japonicus | reverse complement strand
ACGTTTGCTGTGAAGGCCATAAGATATCATCAATGATTTTTAGATGGAAAAGCTTAGTTTAACTTTATGTTTAAGATTTTATAAGGGGTGTTTGGCTGAATTGTATACCCTGCCTGTTTTATGGCTTTGGTGTTTATTTGATGGGTCTTTGACCGTATTAAACATTTGATGATGATTGGGTATTGCTCTTGCTGAAAAATAGACATAATCTTAAGAGCTTGCTGCTCTGTATAGAATATTTCCTGAGGAAGAATTCAATTTGAAATGTTGACAATAATCTGGAAATGACATTGAATAGGATTTTTCTTATGATATTGTACATTGTTTTCATTTCAAACAGACATTGTTTACTGTATAATGTGGCGCCCCCTGTCACCTCCAGGGGGGTAGCCACCGGTCGCCGTGCTGTTTAGCCCAGCAGTAGTGCGAAGAAAAGGGACCTGTAGTTGAGGCTCAGAGGAGAACCGAGGGAGTAATACCCTGGGGGGGGGGGAAACCGGCTTCAGACGGCGAGTAGGACAGAGGGTTCCCTCACCCTCTTGACCTGCCCTGAGCTCTTGGCTTTCGGTCCCGTAGGACACACTGCTATACTGCGCTCTCTCTCTGGGTACTCCCTTTTAGCAGCTGTAGCCAGCCCAGCCAGTCCTCATTAGCCGCTTCCTTTCCTCCTTTTATTACCCCCGCAGTTCCCCGTTCCACCTCCAGCCTGGCCCCGCCTCCCTGTAAAAGGAAAGACGCCGACATATAAAAGATGCATTTCAAATAGACATTATTCATTGCATATATAAGCTGTCTGACTATTGACAATTTGGGGTCTGATGTTTACGGTTGTTTTCTGATTTTGTTTGCAGATTTTTATGCTGGACATAACAGGGTGTAAAATCAAATCGGCCACTAGAGGGAGCAAAACACATAAACAACAGGGGGGACCCCCCAAAAAATCAACAGGAACATACAAGTGAGGAAAATGAAATTGCGGGAAAGCCGCTGGTTACTAATCCAGTCAGATCTGTATGCATTTCAAGATTCTACAAACTGCAGACAAAGGTCACCACAAATCGGTTGTGACTTCACAGCACTTTGAACCACCAATCCCCCTTGAGTCCCAGTGAAAAAGATGAACGGTAAATACATTAATTCCCAGGCAAAAGATGAGGAGAGGTGGTTGGCCATTGTCTTCCTCTCCATAGCAGCCCTGGTCTTCCATGCTGGTCTTCGCTCCCATCCATGATCAACCCTACACTAGGGTTGCAAATTTTGGTATAGGAAATTCCTGGAGATTTAGGGGTGGAGCTTATTTAGGGTGGACATGGACCTCGGACATAATGCCACAGAGTTCCACCCTCCAAATCAACTGTTTTCTCCATAGGAACTGATCTCTGTAGTCTTAAGATCAGTTGTAATTCTTGGAGATCTCTGGGCCCCACCTAGAGATAGGCAACCCTAACTCCTTGCTTGGCTTCCAAGCTCTGATGAGATCAGGCTAGTTTCGAATACTAGGTTATCCTTCTATGTGTTGAGGGCACCATTATTTTTATGCAAGCGTACTTTCAGAAAATGTGTTATGCTCAGGGCTTTTTTGGTAAAAAAAGGCCAGCAGGAACTCATTAGCATAATAGGCCACACCCAACAGCAGAAACTATTAGCATATTAGGCCACACCCCTGACAGAGCAGCTAATTAGCATATTAGGCCACACCCCTGTGTTACCAGAAGTGTGGCCATCCAGCCACACCCACCTTTTGCTTCTTATTCTGTTTACCTTGTTTGTTGTCAAAACCCAGGAACTCCTTTGCATGTTAGGCCACACACCCTAATGTAGCCAATCCTAATGAGTTTCTGCTGTTGGGTGTGGCCTATTATGCTAATAAGTTCCTGCTAGGCGTGGCCAACTCGGGAGCCAGCTGGAACTCCGTTCCTGCGCGTTCCTGCCCAAAAAGAGCCCTGGACTTATGCTTATGTTTTTATACTGCACAAAACAGTTTAATTTATACCTGAAAAGGCATGTATATGCACTCACACACAGCAAATACCAACATTCTACACTTATAAACATAAGAACATAAGCCATGTTGGATCAGGCCGATGGCCCATCCAGACCAACACTCTGTGTCACACAGTGGCCAAAACCCAGGTGCCATCGGGATGTCCACCAGTGGGGCCAGAACTCCAGAAGCCCTCCCACTGTGCCCCCCCCAAGCACCAAGAATACAGAGCATCACTGGCCCCAGACATAGTGTTCCATCTATACCTTTTGGCTAATAGCCACTGATGGACCTCTGCTCCATATGTTTCTCCAATCCACTCTCGAAGCTGTCTATGCCACAACTGCTTCCTGCAGGAGTGAATTGCACATGTTCAGTACTCTTTGGGTGAAGAAGGACTTCCTTTTTATCTGTTCTAAGCCTACTGCTCATTAATTTCAGTGAGTGCCCCCGAGTTCTTGTATTGTGAGAAAGGGAGAAAACTGCTTCAGGTTCAGGGACGAATCCCCGGGCTCTTTCTAACCATCACAAACAGCTCTGTTGCCAAGGCCAAAGGCCTCTCCGAACTCATTCTCATTCACGAAAGAGCTCAGCCCCACCTCCAACCAAGGACAGAGCACAGCATCTTTTCCTACAAGGGAAGGATCAGACAGGAAATCCTATGATAGCTGTATTGCTTTAGATCCAGTGTTGTCAAGCAACTTCCTTGGTTACCAGCTTGTTTCCAGGCCCAATTCAGGTTACCGGTTTTAACCTTCTAAACCATACGGGGGAGGGGAGGACCAGATTACCAAAGTAAAGGTAAAGGTTCCCTTGCTCAAAAGCCAGTCGAATCCGACTCTAGGGTTGCAGTGCTCATCTCCGTTTCAAAGCCGAAAAGCCAGCGCTGTCCGAAGACATTTCCGTGGTCATGTGGCCGGCATGACTAAACACCGAGGCGCACGGAACGCTGTTACCTTCCCACCGAAGTGGTACCTATTTATCTACTTGCAATTTCTTGCTTTCGAACTGCTAGGTTCCTATAAATACTGTTGTGAGTCTGGTATCTGATTACTGTGAATAAATTTATCCTAAAATGACACACCTAGGGCCACCAGCTTTGGGCTGGGAAATACCTGGAAATTTGGGGGGTTGAGGCTGGGGAGGTCAGGGCTTCGGGAGGGGAGAGACCTCAGCAGGTTATAATGCCCTTCAAAGCTGCCATTTCCTCTATGGAAATGATCTTTGTCATCTGAAGACTGACTATAATTCCAGGAGATCTCCAGGCCCCACCTGGAGATTGGCAACCCTGCCCACTGGCAGCAAGGACCTAAGCCTAAGAATGGAAATGTAATTTAATGTTAATTGTTAGGAGATCATCTCCATAGCTTTCTCAAGTACTCATCGGTGCTTGGAAGAAGTGACGGTCTCCTTTCGTATGTCCCTGTCTGCCACCTACGGTCATCAGTAGAGATGCCAGCCTCCCGGTGGGACCTGGGGATCCCTTGGAATTACAGCTCATCTCCAGACTGCAGAGATCAGTTCCTCTGAAGAAAACGGATGCTTTGGAAGGTGGGATTTTCTGGCATGTTACCCCACTGAGGTCCCTCTCCTTCCCAGGCTACACACCCAAATCTCTAGGAGTTTCCCGGCCTAGCCACCAGTGGGGGGAGTTTCCCACCCCCACTGGTGGCCAGGGAGGGCCTGGCAACCCATTGGGATGCCAACCTCCAGGTTGAGCCTGGGGATCCCCCCAGAATCACAGCTCCTCTCCAGACTACAGAGATCAAGTCCACTGGGGAAAACTGATGCTTTGGAGGATGGACTCTTCAGAATTGTACCCCACTAGGGTCCCTGTCCTCCCCAGGCTCCACCCCCCAAAACCTCCAGGAGTTTCCCAACCTGGATCTGTGGCCACCGGTGGGAGATGGGGGGGTACATAGATCAGGCAGTCTTCTGTTGGCTATTTCACCACTTTGGGTGGCCCGTCTGGCATCAACCGGAGCCCGGGCCTCTTCCATTGAGGCTCCCGCTCTGTGGCACAGCTTCCCTGAAGAAGGAAGAGGAGGTCCTCCTCAAAGATCTTCAGGAAACACTGTAAGGCCGGCCTGTTTGCCAGGGCTTTTGAGGAGGTCTGAATGGCAGGCATCTTTTAAGGTTGGGAGGAGGAGAGAGATTTTGTGTGTGTGTGTGTGTGTGTGTGTGTGTGTGTTGTTTTCTTCTGGTTTTAACTGGAAACGCTTTCCAACACTTTTTATAAGCTGCCTTGAACAACAAAGAAAGGCAAGGTATAAATGTTTTAAGAATTCGTTCAGTAAATAAAGGAGGCAGGTATAGGTACCGCTTTGGTGGGAAGGTTACAGCGTTCCGTGTGCCTTGGCATTTAGTCATGCTGGTCCCATGACCACGGAAACGTCTTCAGACAGCGCTGGCTCTTCGGCTTGGAAACGTAGATGAGCCTCGCCCCCTAGAGTCAGATTCAACTAGCTTTCGAGCAAGGGAAACCTTTACCTTTTATATGTGTATTCGTGTGCGCACTGGAGAGAGCCAGTTTGGTGTAGGGGTTAGGAGCACGGACTCTAATCTGGGAGAACCGGGTTTGATTCCCCACTCCTCCACATGCAGCTGCTGGTGTGACCTTGGGTCAGTCACAGTTCTCGCAGAGCTGTTCTCTCAAGGGCAGTTCTCGAGAGAACTCTCTCAACCCCACCTGCCTCATAGGGCATCTGTTGTGAAGAGGGGAAGGGAAAGGAGATTGTAAGCCACTCTGAGACTCCTTCAGGTAGTGAAGGGCGGGTATAAATCCAATCTCCTCCTCTTCGCTGTGTTTGTGAAAGAATAGCCAGGCTGAGTTTGGAACGAGAGCACAGAGAAAAGGAGACAGAAATGGCTGGGAATCCACAGAAGGACCTTGTGTTCTTGAAAAAGAGCAGTTTCTGTCAGATCTCTCTCAGCACCACCCACCTCACAGGGTGTCTGTTGTGGGGAGGGGAGGGGAAAGGAGTTTGTAAACTGCTCTGAGACTCCAAGTGAAGGGTATAAATCCAATCTCTTCTTCTTCTTCTTCTTCTCTCTCTCTCTCTCTCTGGATTAGATGTGGGCTGGAAAATGCGCTTCTTTGCTGGAGTAACTCTTTGCCTCCACCTCTGCTCCACTTGTATTCTTCTATACAAAGCGATTTTTTTTTACTCTCCTTGCAGTATTTCTATATCACTTGAAGTATTTTTGAAACATAAAAGCCCTATAGAAATCCAAGAACAGAAGATGTGCCCTGCTTGATCTGACTGGCGGTCTGTCTCGTTCAAGGAAGCGGCATCGCTTCAGTGCTTGATCTCAGAGATACTTTTCTTCCACGCTTCCAACACACAGTCTCTATGGAAATGCGATCAATGCCGGTAAATGCCCATGCTGGTTTTTATTCTTTTCCGCACAAAGGGGTTTGTGCTTTTGGCATCATATCAAGCGTGGATGCTGATTTAGGTAAAAACCCGCTGAAGTTCAAACTGTGTTGGGCGTCTGTGATCGGTTCCTGGGATATGCAAGTTGATTGCAAAAGGCAACCACAGGATCAGGGACACAGAAAAAGAAAGGGAGTTTCACTTCTCTTTCCACCACCACCCCAGCCTATCTTGCTTCCCTGATCAAAATCAGCATCCTAAGATCCTGTTGAGAGCCAGTTTGGTGTAGTGGTTAGGAGCGCAGACTCTAATCTGGGAGAACCAGGTTTGATTCCCCACTCCTCCACATGCAGCTGCTGGTGTGACCTTGGGTCAGTCACAAGTTCTTTCAGAGCTGTTTTCTCAAGAGCAATTCTTGAAAGAGCTCTCTCAGCCCCACCTGCCTCACAGGGTGTCTGTTGTGGGGAGGGGGAGGGAAAGGAATTTGTAAGCCGCTCTGAGACTCCGAGTGAAGGGTGGGGTATAAATCCAATCTCCTCCTCCTCCTCTTCTTCATCTTCTTCTTTCTCCTCCTCCTCCTCCTCCTCCTCCTTTACCTTAGTAAGAAAAAAGACAGGTTGGACATGGGTGCCTGTCTTTTTTCCCTGCCTGGGTTTATAGCAGTCCAAAAGACCCTTTTCAACCAGGGTAACAGCATGGGAGCAAAGTAGCAGTGGAGCCCTGATTCGTATCAAACCTAAAAGATTTTGTTGTTGTTGCAAAACTACCAAACATGTTTTTCAAGCATGGATTCCCAATATCACAGTAACCCCCAATGTCCTTGTTGGTGCGACAGTGAAGAGTGCTGGGCTTGAAACAAAGCATCCTGACTCCAGATCCTTGCTCACTTGGGCCATCTCTTATCCTAACCTACCTCACAGGGGTGTTGTGAGGATAAAACTCCTGCACATGTGACCCTAGCATCACGTCTTTAGGCCCCAAGATTGTCAGAATGACTGGTTGCTGTGGCCGCACTGGCGGCTTGGCACGATATAGTGCCTCCTCTAATTGAACCGGTTGAAAGTGTAGCGGGGCATATCAGCCACATATCAGCCCTGCCACGGGTTACCCAGGGAGGCATCCTGTGGTAAAGCATCCACATTATTGTAATGCCTCAGCCATGGAGTGCACTGCCAAAAAACTCAAAATTCATACACATGCATAAGTGCACGTGTGTGTATATGCACATGCACACATGCACTCATGTGCATGTCCACATGTGTGCATATAGAAGAAGAAGAAGACAAGAGATTGGATTTATACCCCCCCCTTCACTACCCAAAGGTGTCTCAGAGCAGCTTACAAATTCCTTTCCCTCCCCCTCCCCACAACAGACACCCTGTGAGGTAGGTGGGGCTGAGAGAGCTCTGACAGAAACTGCTCTTTTTCAAGAGCAGCTCTGACAGAACTACGGCTTGCCCAAGGTCATCCAGCAGCTGCAAGTGGAGGAGTGGGGAATCAAACCCGGTTCTCCCAGATTAGAGTCTGCGCGCTTAACCACTACACCAAACTGGGTCTCTGAAATATAGGCAATTTTTAAAAAATCCTCCATAGTGGCAGAACAGATCTTCCGGTTCAGGCTTCCAAATCCCTTCTGCAAGCACTCCCCCGCATTCAGACATCTGGCCATGAACAATGACTGCACAGGGAACCGAAAACACCCCTTTTTGATGTGGTGCCTTTTTAACCCGGCTCCAAGTCGTCCCATGACAGGATAAGGATGCCTGGGGAAAGAAGCCTGAGAGATGTGCCTGTCTGACTGCACCCATTTGATCCGGAGGGGAGGAGTGGCTGTGTCGGGCCAAACTGCCCGTGTGATCACAACCGGTGTCTCCAAGAGATCTGGTTAACGTGGATCTGAAACTTGAGAGTCCTCAGACCGTATCGACATTGGTTTCTGACTCAGAAATGTCTGTGTCTTGGGATTGCCAGTTTCTGTCTCGGTGGGCTGAACATTGGTTTGCCCAGGAGTCATTTCATAGAAAGAGGTGCAGGAGCTTATTAGCATAACTCATTAGCATAATTTATTTGCATATGCCACACACCCCCTGACATCACCGGACGTGTGTCAGAAGGCAACACCCACCGCTCAGGCTCCACTGGACTGTTTTGGATAGCTAGCTATTGGGGGGGGGGAACGTGCAGATCAGTCCTCGCAGAGGAGGGAGAGCTTGTACCTGAATAAAACTTGGTCTTAAAGGTGCCACTGGACTGTTTTGGATTGCTAACTATTGGGGGGGGGAACGTGCAGATCTGTCCTCGCAGAGGAGGGAGATCCTCCTCCTCCTCCTCCTCCTCCTCCTCCTCCTCTTCTTCTTCTTCTTCTTCTTCCTCTTCTTCTTCTTCTTCTTCTGCTATTTTTACCCTCACCAGGTTCTAAGCTCTAGGGCAGGTTCTTGCCTTTTACATTAAGCAGTCAAAGTACCAAATGGATGGCACTGTCTAGATTAATAATCGTAGTTGTAAGCCACCATTCCAGAGGGTCAGGAGAGAGAAAATAAGCAAACACTTGATTTAAATCCCAGGGAAACAGAGGGGAAAGTAGCCTGATGGCCCAGAGTAAGCTGATTAGGGATGAGCACGATTTCGGTTGGTTCGTGGTTCGCAGAGTGAAGTTCATGGCAGGTCAGCTGGAAGAAACATTCCGTGAACTTTCGAGCAGTTCATGAACGAACCCAGGGGAGGTCCCCTGTGACTTTGATGCCTCTAGCTTGCACAGGATCCATTCCAAACACTCCCGAACCTCCTGAGCCTGTGTGTGTCATTTCCCCAGAAAGCACTTTCCTCGGGGCACCTTCTTTGGGGGTCTGTAACTCGGACCCCATAAATCCAATCCTTGCCAAACTTGGAGTACAGGTAGAGGAGAGTCAGTCGGAGATCCCCAATGAGTTTGGTGTTTCAAGCACACCAGGGTGCTGGTGTTCTACTGTGCCATGGACCTCAGGAACTGAACAGGTACGTTTGGCCTCTAAAAGTTCATGGTTCACAAACTGAGCGTGCCGTGAATCACAAACTGAACCACATTTTCCTGGTT
>NW_015160276.1:345328-347011 GCF_001447785.1 Gekko japonicus | reverse complement strand
ATTGTGGGGAGGGGAAGGGAAAGGAGTTTGTAAGCCGCTCTGAGACTTTGAGTGAAGGGTGGGGTATAAATCCAATCTCCTCCCCCTCCTCCCCCTCCTCCTCCTCCTCCTCCTCTTCTTCTTCTTCTGCTATTTTTACCCTCACCAGGTTCTAAGCTCTAGGGCAGGTTCTTGCCTTTTACATTAAGCAGTTAAAGTACCAAATGGATGGCACTGTCTAGATTAATAATCGTAGTTGTAAGCCACCATTCCAGAGGGTCAGGAGAGAGAAAATAAGCAAACACTTGATTTAAATCCCAGGGAAACAGAGGGGAAAGTAGCCTGATAGCCCAGAGAAAGCTGATTAGGGATGAGCACAATTTTGGTTGGTTCGTGGTTCGCAGAGCGAAGTTCATGGCAGGTCAGCCGGAATGAACGAACCCAGGGGAGGTCCCCTGTGACTTTGATGCCTCTAGCTTGCACAGGATCCATTCCAAACACTCCCGAACCTCCTGAGCCTATGTGTGTCATTTCCCCAGAAAGCACTTTCCTTGGGGCACCTTCTTTGGGGGTCTGTAACTCGGACCCCATAAATCCAATCCTTGCCAAACTTGGAGTACAGGTAGAGGAGAGTCAGTAGGAGATCCCCAATGAGTTTGGGGTTTCTAGCACACCAGGGTGCTGGTGTTCTACTGTGCCATGGACCTCAGGAACTGAACAGGTTCGTTTGGCCTCTAAAAGTTCATGGTTCACAAACTGAGCATGCCGTGAATCACAAACTGAACCACATTTTCCTGGTTCGTGCCCATCCCTAGACCCAATCTCATCCGATCTCAGAAGCTACGCAGGGTTGGCCCTGGTTAGTGCTTGCATGGGAGACCACCAAGGAAGACAAGGGTTGCTAGTGGGCGGGGAGAGGCAATGGCAAACCACCTCTGTTCCTCCCTTGCTCTGAAAACCCCATACGTTGGTTGCGACTTGATGGCACATTTTTCTTTAAAATAGATCAGACATAGCAAGTGTCAAATAGTGGGTTCCATGGATGGTCCGACCCCTAGCCTAGTGATCGGCTCTCCTTTATTAGTGATTCAGCAAGAACAAAAAGTGAAAAGCCAGGGCAACTGCCCTGTTTAAATAGCATGCAACTCCACCCACTTCCCCAAACAGCTACCAACGACGGGCCATTGTCAGAACCATTAATTCCTCATTGGCCACCTCCAGAGTCCTGGTGGGATATTGTTCTAGAGCTCCGAGCTCAGCCAGTCTCTGGTAGAAACAGTCCTGGAATGTTCCTGTCCCAATACATAACAGCAAGTATCAGAAATATTTTCTTTTTTAATGTTAATGTATAGCTGTCTTTCTTGTAGAGTCTCAAAGAGATAGGATCAAAGGTAATGTCCGTGAATTTTTAGACAGTTTAGAACGTAAGAACATCAGAAGAGCCCTGCCAGATCAGACCAGCACGCCACTTATTCCAGCATCCCATCTCACACAGTGGCCAGCCAGTTTCCCTGGAGGTCCAGCAACAGGGCATAGAGGCCAAGGCCTTCGTAAGAACATCAGAAGAGCCCTGCTGGATCAGACCAGTAGTCCATCTAGTCCAGTCTCCTGTCTCACACAGTAGCCAAACAGTTCCCCTGAAGGTCCAACAACAGGGCATAGAGGCCAAGGCCTTCATAAGAACAGGAGAAGAGCCCTGCTGGA
>NW_015160276.1:344722-345146 GCF_001447785.1 Gekko japonicus | reverse complement strand
GTAGCCACTGATAGACCTCTCCTCCATGAATCTGTCTAATCCCCATTTAAAACTATCTGTGCTTGTGGCCATCACTACATCCTCAGGCAGCAAATCCAAAGTGAGTTACCCTTGCTGTGTTTGCTGCTTGCATTATATTTCTGAACTCTATAGTTGTAATCTTGTTTTATTTCATTGTTTGTATGGCTCAGTGGTTAAGACGCTGAGCTGCAGACCGAAAGGTCGGTAGTTCAGCAGTTCGAGACCCGAGTGCCGCATGACGGACTAAGCTCCCGTCTCTGATTCTAGCTCCTGCCAACCTAGCAGTTCAAAAGCAAGAAATTGCAAGTAAATAAATAGGAACCACTTCGATGGGAAGGTAACAGCGTTCCATGCACCTCGGCGTTTAGTCACACCGGCCACATGACCACGGAAAAAGTCATCG
>NW_015160276.1:340688-344435 GCF_001447785.1 Gekko japonicus | reverse complement strand
AAGTCCATGCGCTCAGCAAACTTGGTGGGCTTTGGTGAAAGGTGATTGGTCAGCGCTTTCACCAGCTCCCCATAGGACTCATCCTTGGTCTGCTTTGGCGCGATGAGGTCCTTTAGCAGCAAGATGGTGCCCTGCCCATGCCACAGGCCCGGAGGAGATGGGCCTTCTTCTTACCCGGGTCTACGATGTCGTGGCAGTCGAAGTAGCTTTCCAGGATCTCGAGCCACGTCTCCCACTGCGCGGGTTGGGAGATGTCGAAAGTGGAGATGCTTTCCTGGGAGGACGCCATCGAGCTGCGGCCACGTGGTGTGAGTAGCTCGGGAACAGTGGCAGCAGCAGTTTGGGGCGAAGCAGGGAGTGCTGTTGCTCTCAGGGTCAGCCGGGCGATGCTTGGCGTTGCGGAGAGACGGAGCGGTGTGGTGCTTCTCTCGGGGTCAGCGGTGCGATGCTCAAGCTCAGGATCGGTGTGGTGAGCAGCGTTTCTCAAAGACACTCGATGCCGGCGGCAGTGGCAATTTCGGCGTGACAGCTTATGGCAATGTCCGGGACGTGGTCTCTGTTCCGAGGGAGATGAATCCCATCCTCGTCGCCAGTGAAAAGTACGCAGATGGAGAGTGATTTCAGCAAAGCATACTTTATTCGATCAGGAACAAGACGACTTTGGCTGGCTCGCAGGCCGGCTTATATCCCCAAAACAACCACCACACAAAACACACCCCTACTTCCCAATAGGTTATTTACAGTGGCCGAGAGTCCCATAGGCTCTCGGACGAGAACCTAGCCCCCTGATTGGAGCAGGCTAGGATCCGCATAGTCCATTGTCTCTTGGAGCGAAGCTCGACGTTTGTGTCTGACCGCATGGAGCCCAAGCCGGCCACGCGGTCTGGACTGGATACATTACAAGGTGGATCTGGCAAAGCCTGCCAAGGTTCCACTTAGGGTGAGAGACTCTCAGCAGATGCAAGGGGTGTGCCCATATAAGTACCAGATCCACGTCTATCTTTTTTTTTAAAAAAGGCTTCGTTTTGCCCAGAGACACAAGCAGATGCAAACCGTTCCAGCATCCAGGAGGCTCCCCGGTTGCCTTGCTGAGATCTGCGACTCACAGGAAATTAAAATTTAAATGAGCCCATCTCAGCATCCCGCTGCAATGAAGCTCGCAGAGGGGGAGAGAGAGGCGCGTTCCTTTAATGACACATCAGTTCTCAAAGAGCATCGCGGAGGCAAATAATGAGCACTTAACAGAAACTGACTTGTCAGCCCAATCCGATCCCGCAGCCCAGTTCAAGGGAAGCAGGCAATTGATCCCACAGGCCTTCGGGATGAGTAATGTGCTTAAATTCGACCGCTTCGGCGGTAACTGAATTGGGATTCGGGGGAGGAAGATGAAGACGGGCAGCCGTGTTAGTCTGGCTCTAGCCGGAGAAAAGAGCAAGAGTCCAGGAGCAGTTTAAGGACTAAGAGAATTTGTGGCAGGGGATGAGCTTTCATGAGTCACTGCTCACTTCTTCAGATACAGCTAGAATGTGAGTCCATCTGTCCTTCTATCTTGGAGAGTGGAGTGGTTTCAAATGCCAAATGACAATCACAGGTGAATGACAACAGCAGGCATGATTGGATTAGGTGTGATATGCAGAGGGGTAGTAGGCGTGGAGAAATCAACATTGGTAATGAGACAGGAAACCTAGGTCTCTATTCAGTCCAGGAGGGTCCACTGTCTTGAGCTTCATCATCAGTTGCAATCCAGCAGTCTCTCTTTCTAATCTCTCTTTGAAATTCCTTTGGAAGAGAACTGCTACCTTTAGATCAGCAACTGAATGTCCTGGAAGGTTGAAATGGCGGGGAGGTGTGCTTGAACTGGACAGTCTAGTAATCCCTGCAAACTCTGTGATTTTAGATGACCAATTCCTTGGTTCTTGAGTGGATATTTCTGTCCTACCACCCCTCCTGAAATTCTGCTGGCAGCACACAAATGGAGCATCAGCTTTTGCAAGGATGTGCTTGCACAGCAATCATTGGTCTGTAGCTTGTCCTAAGTGTTTCCTTGCTTGCACAGCAAGTGTGGGGGATGGACCATAAATCAGCTTAGATCTATGGTTTAGCTGGGTTGTGAATCAGGGCAGAAGACGTAGGTAGAGGAGCTAGGAATCTGGAAGGACAGCTAGCTCAAGGAGGGGGGGGGAAGCCATTTGGTTCAGCGCATGCTACGGGTCCAACCAGATGAGATCATGGAAGATCCATGACCACAGGGGGTCTGATTCAAATCTGGACCATGGTGCAAGGAGAGGAGGGATTTAACTCTTCCTTCTCCCAAACCATTTCCCCCATTTCCAGTGGGAGAAACCGATGTGTCTCTCCTCAACGGGCCAGAGAGTGTAGGGCAAGTTCTCTGGCCAATGGGGTAATCCTCAACAGAGTTACCCCCACCCCTTAGCACTATGGGGAGGATGTTGATTATTGACAATCCATAGAGCCTTGGCTTGTTCCTGGCCATCCTTTGCATGGAAAGTCACAGGCCTCACCTCTTGTACCTGCATCAGTTTCAACAGAATCAATGCAGACTGCAGTGTTCCCTCTAAGCAGAGTTAATGAGAGCTAGCTCACAATTTTTTTAGCCTCCGGCTCACACATTTCTGTCTCGGCTCAGGAAGGAGGGCTCCAGAGCAAACTAATTGATGCAGTAGCCAACCCACTCACTCACATCTTTAACGCCAGTAGCTCAGAAAGTAGAATTTTGGCTCACAAGACTCCGCAGCTTAGAGGGAGCCCTGGTGCAGAGCCCCTTCAATGCTGTGCAGGCTTAGCTCAGACCGGGTGTGGGGAGGAGACCAGAGACGTGTCTTGCTTGGGGCGACATCATAAACGGTCCGGGACCAATGTTTCTACAGGACTGCCTCTCCTGGTATACCCCCAGAAGAGCACTACACTCCGGGGAGAAGAATCTTCTGGTGATCCCTGGCCCCAAAAGGTATCCAGCTGTCCTCAAGCAGAGCCAGGGCTTTTTCAGCCCTGGCACCAGCCTGGTGGAACTCTCTGTCAAATGACCTCCATGCCCTAGGGGACCTAGTGCAGTTCTGCAGGGCCTGGAAGACAGAGATGTTCCGCCAGGTCTCCGGCTGAGGACAGCAAGGGTTTCCACCAAGCCTGGCTTCCTCCTCTCTCCTCCCCACCCCTGCAAGGGGTAAGGACAAATTCGTCTGTTAAGCGCCATTGGTACCAGTTACAGAACCACCGTGTCTTGTTTTAATCGCTTTTTATTCTGATTTGTAAATGTTCTTGTGACAATGTCGTTCACCTTCTTGAGCTGTATACGGGGGAGGGCGGTCTATAAATCAAATAAATAAATACCTTCCATCAGGCCTGGCACCAAGGCGGCAGGGGAGAAGTGAGAACCTCCGAGGGAATGCTTAGAAAAAGAGCCCTGCGGGGGCCAAACTTGCTTAAGGTAAGAGCCACATAGAATAAACGTCAGGTATTTGAGATCTGATCCATGGGGTCGCGAAGAGTCAGACTCGACTGTGCGACTGAACAACAACAACAATTTGAGAGCCATGGGGCATGAACAAATATGTAACCTACAAGTTTTTTATTGGGAAATATGCAGATTTGCTTTTGTATTAACATTTAAATGAGACTGCCAAAAATAAAAGCAAAAGGGGTAAAAACAGATATTGACAATGATATTGAACTTTAGATGGGGAGGGAGGGGAGAAAGCGACAGAGAAAGAATGGTGGCAGGGAAGGAAG
>NW_015160276.1:333122-340641 GCF_001447785.1 Gekko japonicus | reverse complement strand
GGAAGGAAGGAAGGAAGGAAGGAAGGAAGGAAGGAAGGAAGGAAGGAAGGAAGGAAGGAAGGAAGGAAGGAAGGAGATAGGGGGAGGGGGAAAGAAAGCAAGGAGAAGGGAAGAGCAACCAGGGAGACATGCCTCCTCTTCGCTTCCCCAGCCGCCCTGCCAGGAGTCACACAATATGTACAAAAGAGCCACATGTGGCTCCCAAGCCACAGTTTGGCCACCCCGCCCTAGAAGAAGGTGAAGGAGAAGAATTGATGGTGGAGCTACTGAGAATGGGGAGCTTTTTATTTTGTCACTGTTACAGCCAATTTATGGTGACCCCATAGGGTCTTCCAGTCAGGAGATGAACAGGGGTGTTTTGCCAGTGCCTGCCTCTGCATAGCAACCCCCGACTTCTTTGGTGGTCTCCCATCCTAATACTAACCAGGGCCGATCCTGCTTAGCTTCCAAGATCTGATGAAATCATGATAACCTGGGCCACCTGCAAGAGATAAAAAGAGATGGTTTGCCATTGCCTGCCTCTGCCTAGCAACTTTAGACTTCCTTGGTGGTCACCCATCCAAGTATTAATCAAGAACGAACCTGCTTAGCTTCCAAGATCTGACCAGACCAGGCTATCCTGGGCTATCCAAGTCAGGACAATATTCTGGGTGACTTGGGGGACAATATTCTGGGTGCCCAGGTCTCCCTTGGGGCCCGTTGTTGTTGTTCAGTCACACAGTCGAGTCCAACTCTTCGTGACCCCATGGACCACATCACGTCAGGCACTCCTGTCTTCCGTCGTGTTCTGGATTTTGCTCAATTTCATGTTTGTTGCTTTGATAACACTGTCTAACCATCTCACCCTTTGCCGTCCCCTTCTTCTTTGACCTTCAGTCTTTCCCAGCATCAGGGTCTTCTCCAGTGCGTGCTCCCTTCTCATTTGGTGGCCAAAGTATTTGAGCTTCAGCTTCAGTATCTGGCCTTCCAGGGAACAGTCAGGGTTGATTTCTTTTAGGATTGACTGATTTGATGTCCTTGCAGTCCAGGGGACTCTCAAGAGTCTTCTCCAGCATTGGGGCCCATGGAACCTGGAAAATCAAACAATTTGCTTCCATATAATGTCTGGGTTTGACCTGGATGATGTGAAAGGAGCCTACAGGATCTTTGGGAGGCCACAAAGCCCTTTTGAGCAGCTCTGAGACCAGATGCGCAAGAGAGGCGGAAAAAATGACCAACCTGAAGTCTTTGTAAACATTTGCAAAAATGCATGCTAAGCCCGTTTGCCTTAGACATGGAATCACATAGGAAGATGAATACTTCAGAGGCTGATATTCCTCCTCGGCTCATTCATTTAAAGGCCTTGTATTCCACTGAGTTCTGTTTTTCTGGAAGACTGTTTACGGCGCCATAGGTCCAGCAGTCTGCACATAAGCCAGAGCATAATGGTCATATTTGTCTTTGTGATACATGCTGGTTGTTGGGGGTCTGTGGGCTTCAGTGCTGGTTGTATATTCTGGATGGATTCCTCGGTGTTTACTCACCCCACCCTCTAGATCCCCTCCACAGGCACGCACATACTTTGTATAAATTTTGTCACAAGCCACGAGCTGGCGTCTTTCCCAGTGCATATTTGACTAGTTGAGGCAAGCTGGGGGTTTTGGCAGGTGGTTCTTCTCTGCATTTTTGTTGTGTTTGTTGTGATGCCGAAAAGTTAGTAGGAAGAGAAGGGTCTTCTGCAGGTGCCAGGATGCAAAGGGGCAAAATTGACAACTGCCCGTACACATGCCTTCTCTGTTGTAGGCCCCACTGTTGGAGTGAGCAACTCAGCATGCCTGGACATAGGGGGGGGGACGCTACATCACTCTAACGCAGGGCTCTTTTTCCTTTTTGGAGAAAAAGCGCAGCAGGAACTCTTTAGCATAATAGACCACACCCAACAGCCAAGACTCAATAGCATATTACGACCACACCCCTGATGACGCAGCTCATTAGCCTATTAGGCCGCACCACCATGTTACCAGAAGTGTAGTCATCCAGCCACACCCACCTTTTGCTTCTTATTCTGTTTACCCTGTTTGTTGTCACAATCCAGGGCTTTTTTTTTGTAGCAGGAACTCCTTTGCATGTTAGGCCACACACCCCTAATGTAGCCAATCCTAATGAGTTTCTGCTGTTGGGTGTGGCCTATTATGCTAATAAGTTCCTGCTGGGCGTGGCCAACTCGGGAGCCAGCTGGAACTCCATTCCTGTGCTTTCCTGCCCAAAAATAGCCCTGACTCTAAGGGTGTCTAGGTATTCTCTCTTTGAACTGTGCCTCTTTTTCTTAACCTGGGAGCTGCCCTCTGACCTCCTCTCTCTCTCACTTTGTCCTCTCCCTCTCTGCACATGGCCTTCCATAGAGGCACATGTCTCTGCAGGTCTCTCCTGTAGACACAAGGTCCTCATCCTTCCCCACACATGATGCTGGATAAACTGGCCAGATTAGTCTTCGGATTAGTCTTCCTTTGACTGCAACCTGAATATAAACTGGATCTACTTGAATAAATGTAAGTTTACGTTTTTGCAATATACTTCTTGGGAGATTTTATTTACTGCACTCAATATCACACTTTTATGACTGGGCAAAATTCTGCTATATTAATCAAACATTCCAATACCCACCTTGTTGACTGTCCTGCCTGAGGAGCTCAGGAAGGTTCCAGCTCTCCTGGCTTCCTGCTGGTGTGACCTTGGGTCAGTCACAAGTTGCCTCGGAGCTGTTCTCTCAAGAGCAGTTCTCTCAGAGCTCTCTCAGCCCCACCTACCTCACAGGGTATCTGTTATGGGAAGAAGGAGAAGGAGAAGGAGAAGAAGAAGAAGAAGAAGAAGAAGAAGAAGAAGAAGAAGAAGAAGAAGAAGAAGAAGAAGAAGAAGAAGAAGAAGAAGAAGAAGAAGAAGAAATTTATACCCCGCACTTCACTCGGAGTCTCAGTGTGGCTTACAATCTCCTTTCCCTTCCCCTCCCTACAACAGACACCCTGTGAGGTAGGTGGGGCTGAGAGAGGTCTTTCAAGAACTGTCCTTGAGAGATCAGCTCTGAGAGAACTATGGCTTGCCCAAAGTCAGCCAGCGGCAGCAAGTGGAGGAGTGGGGAATCAAACCTGGTTCTCCCAGATTAGAGTCCACACACTTAACCAGTGTTCCCTCTAAGCTGAGTTAGAGTGAGCTAGCTCACAGTTTTTTATCCTCCAGCTCACACATTTTTGTCTCAGCTCAGGAAGGATGGCTCCAGAGCAAACTAATTAATGCAGGAGCCAAATGGCTTGCTCACAACTTTAATGCCAGGAGCTCACAAAGTAGAATTTTTGCTCACGAAACTCCACAGCTTAGAGGGAACAACCACTGCATCAAACTGGTGATTGTAAGCCACTCCAAGACTCCTTCAGGCAGTGAAAGGTGCCATATAAAACCGACTCTCCTTCTTCATCTTCGCTTTCTCAACCACATCCATAAATATATTATGATCAATCTGAAACAGACGTAACAATAATTTACTAGGAATGTCTCCTGCACATGCTCCTTCGAAGTGGACAATGAGGACTGGTGCAGGAGATGTTCCCGGTGGATCGTGCCCAGTGCAAATAAATTGTGTGGGGGGGGAAGATGCCCTTAGAGGTACATTTGGCCCCTTTGGTCAACTAGGAAGTGTGCTGCTGCGTTTGATGTTATCCTTGAAAAATGATGTAATCAGAGCCAAAATGGACCCCATCCATCAGCTCTTGCCAGACACATTTCTGGGATCACCTACAACATCGCTTGGCTGTTTTAACTTTTCACCTCCATTCAGCTTAATGTGCGGGGAGAGAGGGCAGGCAGGGGAGGTGAGCAATAATGTGAGAGAAGGAGCACTTAGCTTGATTAACATTTGTTGGCTTAGATCACCGATGATGTGAAAACAGGCAGGCTGAGGAAGATTAATGCCCACACAAATAGAGGAGCCTTTCCTTGGTTTGTCTTTGGCCGCTTACCAAGTTATTTCTACTACAAAAAACCAAAAAAAATCAGCTTTCCTGGAGGAGAAAGAAGCAGAGAGAGAATTATTATAGGCAGCAGGAAAGAGGCTGGAATCCCTGTAGAATCTACAGCAACTTGCTCAAGTCTTTGGGCATTATTGGGTCGTTGGGAGCAGGTAGGGGGTGCCGCCAGGGGTCATTTCGTAGGAAAAGAGGTGCAGGAGCTCATTAGCATAACTCATTAGCACAACTTATTTGCATGTGCCACACCCCCTGACATCACCGGAAGTGTGTCAGAAGGCAACACCCACCCTCAGGCTCCACTGGACTGTTTTGGATTGCTAGCTATTGTGAGAGGGGGGACGTGCAGATCTGTCCTCACAGAGGAGGGAGAGCTTGTACCTGTTTCCCAAAGGCTCGTGAAGATGCTCTTGATGACTCATCACATCCTAGGTGGTATACAGCAGGTCTCGGCTAGCAGAAAGGGTGATGATTGGGAAAGTGCTGAAGGTGGTACCATTCTTGAGTGCCCTTTGAAGCCACCAGTGGTCACCCTTGGGGGCAGGGCTTCCCCCCCACCCGGCCAGCTGGCCAGTGGCAATAAGGGCCCCATGAAACCTGGGGATCCCACCCCCACCTGGGGACTGGCATCCCTCTAATGCCTCACGGGGCTTCCCGAACTCTCAAGAGATTGCTTCCTTTTGTGAGAGTTCAGACATCGTTTTGATTGCCCTGTCAACCCCACTGGTGAACATGGCAGTTTTGGTGCAACCAAATTGGTGGCTGAACTCCTATGAGAAGAAAAAATCTAGCAAGACTTTCACAGGTCCGCGAACTGGGGTCCCTAAGCACTGTTGAACCTGTGGGCAGGGTTGGCCCTGGTTAGTACTTGTATGTACTTGTACCAAGCGATGTTCCCTCTATGCCAGTGGTGGCGAACCTATGGCACGGGTGCCAGAGGTGGCACTCAGAGCCCTCTCTGTTGGCACGCGTCCCATCGCCCCAGCCAGGCCCAGACCATCATTAAAGTGTTGAATTCTCTGCCAAATAATTTTAAGTAAATGAAAGCATTTGGGATTGCTTTCCTTACTTTGTTTGGATCATCTTAAGTTAATGCATGAGTTGTTTTTTCTAAAGCAAAACCTCAGCATTCAGCTTAAATTGCCGTGTTGGCACTTTGCGATAAATAAGTGGGATTTGGGTCGCAGTTTGGGCACGCGGTCTCTCAAAGGTTCGCCATCACAGCTCTACGCTGTGCACATGAGCGGCTGCTCATTAACACAGGAAGCCCTGCTCAGCAGCAATCCGGAGCCAAGCAGGGGCTTGCACTGCCCATTTTAAGGTTACAAACACAAATGAACACCGTGAATGCAATTTACAAGTCTTATATCAATTCCTTAGATAAAATATTTTGAAATACCACAAGAGTCCTCTCTAGGAGGACCGATATGCTGCACTGAAGTGTTTTGTAGCTGGGAGGCTAATGGTTGAAAGAGATTTCTTAGAGCATCGGTTCCAACTTGAATTTTGATCTCCACAATGGAAGGGAGATGCAGCTTTGAAAAAGAGGAATGGAAACGTCTCTATAAGCCTAGGATACATGTCGTCGCATAACTTCCAGTTGCTGATTTGTTATATAAAGTTGTCAAACTGAGAACTTTGGCACTAGTACTGTTACAGTGTAACCTTGATTTATGGCTCATGAATTCTGGCTTGGAGCTTTTGACTTTGTATTAAATACTTTCGGAGTTGTTATAAGAAAACTTTGATGGCTTGATATATATTGGGAATGTACAATCTTGCGGTATTTCAAAATATTTTATCCAAAGCCATTGATGTAAGACTGGTAAACTGCATTCACAGTGTTCATTTGTGTTTGACAACTTGCACGTTGTGTTTGCCCCTTGTTTTGTCATTTTAAGATTACGGCAGTTATATTCTGCTCTAGATGTGAACGGCCCCACTCAGCAGAGACAAATAATTAGAGGGAACATTGCTACCTAGGGTGTCCCAGGGCTGCTCCGTAGAGGTAGGCAAACCTCTGTTTGTCTCTTGCCTTGAAAACTCTACAGGGTCGCTGTAAGTTGGCAGCAAATCGATGGCACTTTCCACCACCCAACATTGAAATGACGAGATGAAGATAATGGAGCTCGCTGTGCAGTTTAAGTGCTGTAGGAATGTTTAAAAACATACACATCCCCCTAAATCTAGTCTGTTTAAAGTACTCTCCTTGTCCATAAGCACTGCTGCTCCCCGGTCTTTGTTACCCTTTTTCTTTTCCTTCCAGACAACATAAGGAGAATGCACCAGCATAAAGCATCTGAAATGGCTTTAAAATGTTTCAAAAGACGCCAGTCGCGAGCAGTGTTCCCTCTAAGCTGAGTCAGTGTGAGCCAGCTCACAGTTTTTTAGCCTCCGGCTCACACATTTCTGTCTTAGCTCAGGAAGGAGGGCTCCAGACCAAACTAATTTATGCGGTAGCCAAATCGCTCGCTCACAACTTTAATGCCAGGAGCTCACCAAGCAGAATATTTGTTCACAAGACTCTACAGCTTTGTTATGTATTGAGCCTAAGCCTTTCCTCCAGTTGTGCCTAGAACGGGCTGAGCTTGCTTCTCTAGAACAATAGCTCGCCTGGATCCAGGAACTAACCTATAGACAAGCAGTGTAATGTACATAAGCCTATCACTGGGAGTGTGTGGGTGTTGGATGTGGTGTCTTGCATGCTTATAAGCAGGGCTCCAGCCCTGCTAGAGTTGTCTTGTAGTTTGCTGAAATCGCTAAATAAACTATAGCTGATCACTGCAGTGCATCTAGAACTCAGTATTTAATAAGCTTAGAGGGAGCATTGGTTGCAAGTCCGCTCATGCCAGTTTGATAACCCCTTATGAATGTCTTTACCATGTCTCTGGTGAAGGAACAGCTGGAAACATCAGGAAGAGTCATATCATTCTGACAGGGAAAAGGCTGCGACTGCTGTGTCAGGTATGGCCAGTTGGTCTCCTGTGGACCAGATATAGCCCCCGACTAACATAAAAAACAGAAGGTGTGTCTAATCCAGCCATTCTCAATCTTTTTGGTATGACTGGCCCAAGTGTCAGGTGGGCAGCCAGCTTGACCTTGTTAAGGAACAAGCCTGATATTTGTTTTATGGACTGTTTACTGCTACACATGGACTGTGCACATACACATGGGCTCAGAGAGCTGTACACTTTAGGTCACCTGTTGTGATGCCACACATAGAGGGTGCCTGCACATACTTTACATGTAAATAAGGTTTCAGCTGCACAGTTGCCCAGCCTGGTGAAGAAGCACAAACCTCCATTATTGTGAGCAATGAAACAACAACTCTAGGAAGAAACAGCCCCCAAGGCAAAGCTGCTTGTGGTCACGTACCAACCATCAGCTGCTTTGTTCCTGAGCTGGAATTTCATGTCAGATGGACATTTGGTTATCAATGGAACTAGCCAACTTCATCAGCACTACAATGAAGCATCCTGAAGCCTGAATTTCACATCTGTCCAGATGCCAATACTTCAAGTAAG
>NW_015160276.1:324780-333069 GCF_001447785.1 Gekko japonicus | reverse complement strand
ATAAACTAGAGCTGATCACTGCAGTGCATCTAGAACCCAGTTTTTAATAAGCTTAGAGGGAGCATTGGTTGCAAGTCCGCTCGTGCCAGTTTGAGAACCCCTTATGAATGTCTTTACCATGTCTCTGGTGAAGGAACAGCTGGAAACATCAGGCAGAACCATATCATTCTGGCAGGGGAAAGGCTGCAACGGCTGTGTCAGGTATGGCCAGTTGGTCTCCTGTGGACCAGATATAGCCCCCGACTAACATAAAAACACAAGGTGTGTCTAATCCAGCCATTCTCAATCTTTTTTGGTATGACTGGCCCAAGTGTCAGGTGGGCAGCCAGGTTGACCTGCAGCAGAAGACCAAGATTCGAGTCTCAGCTGACTCTCTGTCTGCTATATCACACTGGCTCCATGCACCATGTTTACAAACAACAGAACCTCCATTTTAAATGAGAGCCAGTTTGGTGTAGTGGTTAAGTGTGCAGACTCTAGGCCGGGAGAGCTGGGTTTGATTCCCCACTCCTCCACTTGCAGCTGCTGGATGACCTTGGGCAAGCCATAGTTCTGGCACAGCTGTTCTTGAAAAAGAGCAGTCCGAGTGAAGGGGAGGGTATAAATCCAATCTCCTCCTCCTCTTCCTCCTCTACTTCTTCTTCTTCTTCTTCTGATGCCCCTTTGTGATTGCTAGGCGTGAGAGATCAACAGTAGGATATTTAAGCACAGATCTCCCAAGTCCAAGCTTAGCATCCTGCTTACCACACCTTTGCTGTCAGCTGAGACCCACCGTCTGATCCTCTTGTACGTTCAGCGGAACGAATCGCTACTATTAAGTAAAAGAGAAACGATCTCACCGGCTGAGATGATGTCACCAGAGAGATGTTGGTTCACGGCCAATGTTCCATTTACCAGCCATATTTTTCTAAAAAAAGAATAATGCCAGCCCAGAGGAAGGCAGTGCAAAGGATGAATAGATTTACTGCTCATAACTGCATCCCTTCAGTGTGATGGATGACATGGTAACTGGAAGGCCAACGACCTTGCAGGTTGCTGGTGAATAAATCTAATCAATCGAATTAGAGAATCTCCCTCGGTGCCAGAAACAGAGACAATCAAATAGGTCTGCGTGGCCCAAGCAGAAAAAGATATTGTATGATCTGGACACTCATGACAATGCTCACTGGGTATGGGGAAAGCCATTGAATGCTAGAGGGCAGAGATTCTTCGCCAGCTTACCAGTACTTCTTCACCCAAACTGTCATTCACACATGGAATTCACTGCCATGGGAAGTGGTGTCAGCTACAAGCACAGACAGCTTCAAGAGGGGATTGGATAAACATCTGGAGCAGAGACCCATCGGTGGCTGTTAGCCACAAGAGATAGATGGAACACGATGACTGGGGCAGTGATGCTCTGTATTCTTGGTGCTTGGGGAGGCAACAGTGGAAGGGTTCCTGGAGTTCTGGCCCCCACTGGTGGACCTCCTGATGGCACCTGGGTCTTGGCCACTGTGTGACACAGAGTGTTGGACCGGATGGGCCATTGGCCGGATCCAACATGGCTTCCCTTATGTTCTTGTGTTAGGCTCAAGAGGCGCAGCCAATTGTGCTTTGGTTATGTTTATGCAGAAGCCCCCATTCCCACAGTCTCTGAGGGGGTTGGTTGGGCTGAGGCCATAAGTAGCTGAACCAGGAATCCATCTGAGTGCAGGATTTATAAGCTGGAGAACATTTTCCAGGACAGGGGTTTTGCAGTCAGCTGTCCAAGCTGGAAGTACAAGCAGGAAAGGACCAAAACCCCACGGGGGCGGGGGAGAACATCACCAGAGTTTCACCTGTAGAGGCTGGTCACTAGATTCTTTTGTGCCGTCCCAGAAGTGAGATGTTCTACCTTGCCGTAACTGTCTCCACAAGGGGCTGTCCTTGGAAATGATCCAAGATGCAGCTGCCCATCTGCTATCGGTTTCCTATTTTAAAGCGTCTTCACTGGCTGCCTGTTCATTTCCAGGTCCAGTTTAAGGTACTGATGCTCACTTAGGGTTGCCAGTAGGGCCTGGAAACTAGCAGGAAATGGGGGAGGCAGGGATTAATGGTTGGATGTGAAGGATTATTTGGTTATCAGACTCCTCAAGGCATATAATGCAGCAAAGTCTATCTGGTTTGTGTGTGCTGACAAGAATTAAAGTTACACACGGAGCCTCTTTATCTTTGCAAAATTAATATGAGTTCTTTATTGTAAGGAACTCCATTCTAGACAGAATAGAGCCGAGACAGGGTACTAATCTAGTCTAACTAGCTAGGATGGATAGAGATGCAGGGAGCATGTCCTGCTCTCATGGTGCCAAGGTGGAGAAGGCAGCATAGGGTGGAGAGAAGGTGTCAGACCAGAAGGAATGAAGAGTCCCTGCAAGTAGCAATCTACACATCAAAGGGATAGTATCAGAAAGTAAAGGATAGCAGAGTCCTGCTCTCCCTATCTCTCTGACTCTCTCTGAAGTCTAAGGCTAAGAGACAGCACAAAGTCCTTCACTTCCAACAGGGTAGGGCTATCAGCATCCCCAGGTATGACCCAGAAGTGAAGTCATTGTCCCAGGTAGATGCTCTAGCCTTGATGATGACGATGATGTATCAAATTTATATCCCACTTCCTCCCCCCTGAACGGGACTCCAGGCGGCCAACAGCATGTAAAACACACCTGATAAAAACCATACAAAAGATTCAATAAATAATCTTTAAAAAATATAAAACGGTTCAAAATCTAGCCGCATTAAAATCCATCCACTATCAAGCAGGGTGGGATGTGCGGATGGTGAAGACACAGCTGAAGCGTACCAGCTGCCTGGTGGATCACAATTACTCAAAGGCCACCTGAAAAAGAGCAGTCTTGCATACCCTGCGGAACCTTGGGAGGTCCCGCAAGGCATAGGATGGGGGCCACTACTGAGAAGGCCTTTGCCCTTGTGGACCAGGGACCAGACCATAGAGTTTGGAGTGAATGCTAGAACACTACCCAACATAATGATGTCAATTCCAGAGCATGCTGGAAGCAACGTCACCATGCTGGGAACACCGATCAACCCCCCCCCCTCCTTTTACTAGGGAATTTCCTCCTGAAATTTCCATTAGCCTCAGCATCCTTGTGACTGCAGTGTTCCCTCTAAGCTGAGTTGGTGTGAGCTAGCTCACAGTTGTTTAACCTCCGGCTCACAGATTTTTGTCTTAGCTCAGGAAGGAGGGCTTCAGAGCAAACTAATTTATGCAGTAGCCAAACAGCTCGCTCACAACTTTAATGCCAGTCGCTCACAAAGTAGAATTTTTGCTCACAAGGCCCCACAGCTTAGAGGGAACATTGCTTGTGAGCAGTGATACTTCTACCAAAGAAATATCACACAGCAGCATGAGTTTTACATGTCTGATGTGCCCCTGGACACATGAAAGCTCTGGTGGTGGTGGTGGTGGGAACGGGGTGGGGGTGGGGAAGCAGCATTCACCAGTCCTGTGCGGACAGAAAAAGCCACTCCTGTTGATTGGTTGGAAGGAAGGTGCCTTTGAAATACATCAAGTCCAGCTTTTATTTAGAAAGCTGCTTTGCCTCCTTTTTTCCGGGCCCTGCCGTCCTGACTCATCCACCGGAAATCCCCAACAGCCTTCTCGATACAAGCGCATGATGCGCATTTCTTACCAGCAGCCAAAGCGTCATCCTGCACCATGCTTCATTGCTGTGAAAATAAGCCCCTGCAAAGCATTGTAGGGATTTTTTTAAAAAATCGCAGAGGGAAAATATGCACCGTTTCCTGTCCCTAGGAATTATGTTCATGATTTCAGGCAGTTTAAGCAATACATAGTTATAATCCCCATCCCCCCACCCCATCCCTGGGTAACAGGAGAAAGTCAGGGTTGTCTTTGTACAGTTGTTTTGTGGGAGGCACTGCTGGAATCGTTCAAGATAATAAAACAAGCAAAAAACAAATCAACCTCTTTATTTCCAAGAGACAGAGGCCAAGCAACTATTACAGGCATGTACAATCTGGCACCAAAGAAGGAAGGCTAGATGTACAGCACCGCACTCCACCCCCAGCAATTCCTGTCAGCTCCCTCATTACACCAAGCCGAATTGCCTCTTCCATCTTTTTTTAGATACTGTTAAAAATGCACACCAGTCTCCAAACCAAAGAACTCTGGGAACTGTAGTTCCATAAAGAGGCGCTAGAGCTTCCTTTGGCTAGTTATCCTTCACCTAACTGCGCCTGGTTCCTTTTACTGTTGCTTTCCATTGTTGTCAATGAAGACTAATCAGAGTTTGTTTTGCTGTGTTGTTGTTGTTTTTTTAAAATCACATTGTTAAGTGTACATGGAAATGCGGCTTCACACTACGAGTAACTGACGTGCGGAGCTTAGCGCCCTAGGATGTGGTGCTGGTGACCACCATGGATGGATTTAAAAGGGGACTGGACAGATTGATGGGAAATGGGCCTATTTTGATGTTGCCAGCTCTAGATGGGGAAATTCCTGGAGATTTGGGGGTGGAGCCCCTGAAGGGAGGGGTTTTAGGAGTGGAGGGATTTCTGCAGGGTCGAATTCCATAGAATCTACCTTCCAAAACAGCTATTTTCCCCAAGGGGACTAATCTGGAGATCAGCTGTAATTCCATGAGGTCTCCAGGTTCCACCTGGAGGTTGGCAACTCTAGAACTATCATTGGCTATTAATGATGGTGGCTGGATGGGGCCTACTCACAGCCTGTCTGTCTCCACATAGACTGCCTGGCTGCCTCTGAGGTGCCTGGCCACCCTCGTCCTGAAGCAATGATTTACTTTGGGAACCACCATTTTGGCTCTGGCTAAAAAAGAAAACCACAGCGAGGCCAGCCAGAAGGTTGGAGTGGGCCAGGAAGTACTCGAAATGCTTCCTGGTCACGGCTGCTTACTGGCCTGAGCAATTTGGAGGTTTCATTTTGCTGGCAAATTTCTTCTCAGGAACAGAGGCCAGCGAGCTGGCCGTACTCATTTCCCTCCTCAAATAGCTTTTGTGCCACATTTATCCACTTGGGATGCTTCACCTCCTAATTTAACTCGTCTTTTTGTTTCCTCTTCATTTGCATCCAAAGCCTCAGAAACTCATGTTAGTTTTAGAATAAATGGCACACCGTGCATTCATCCATCTACAATATGAGCCTGCAGGGAAATTTGCATGGGATCGGTTTCCAAGGGGGGGAAAGGTGATTCCTCCCCCCTCTCCAGTTCAAATGACATACAGTGTTTGGAAGATCCTCTCCTACATGTTATTTGCTCTCCCCCAGAGATGCCTCCACCATAGCAGAGCTGGAAGCTACCATTTTATGACCACACAGAATGTAACTCAGAGCGGGTCTAGCAGATGTGCCTGTAATTAATGCTTTATGCAGAAAGGCCTACATGCAGCAAACACAGCTGAATGTCCATGTTTTGAAACGAGTTTTGGATATCATCTAATGTTTCTTCCTCACCACTCTGCCATTCACCACCCAAAAGCCTCCTGTACTCTTAAATGTCTCCTTGCCTGCCCCCTTGCTGCCTGGCATACCCTACAGGAACGCTCCTTCCTTCCTTCCTTCCTTCCTTCCTTCCTTCCTTCCTTCCTTCCTTCCTTCCTTCCTTCTTCAATTTTATCCCACCCATCCTTGAAGGGTGGCTTCAATGCTGCCACCATGGCTGAATTTTGGATAATTATAAAATCATGCATAGGGTGGAGAAAGTGGATCTAAAAGATTATTTTTCTCCCTCTCCCACACCAGTACAACTTCAGGAGCATCCGATCATGCCCATAGGCGATGGACTCAGGATGGAAGTATTTCTTTGCTCAGTGAATAAATAAATTGTGCAGTTCACTGTCAGCAGCTGGAGCAATGGCTTTAAAAGGGATTAGTCCGTCAGTGGCTGCTAGCCATAGCGACTGAGGGAAAACTCCCCATTCATGCAGTAGACCTTTGAACAGCACTGTCAGGAGGCAACATCTGGGGAAGTCCTTGGAGAGTATTTGCCAGCATTGTTAGAATCAGTACATAAGAACATAAGAGAACATAAGAGATGCCAATGTTGGATCAGGCCAAAGGCCCATCCAGTCCAACACTCTGTGTCACACAGTGGCCAGAAATACCAGGTGCCATCAGGAGGTCCACCAGCGGGGCCAGGACATTAGAAGCCCTCCCACTGTTGACCCCCCCCAAGCACCAAGAAGACAGAGCATCACTTGCCCCAGAGTCCCTATCTATACCTTGTGGCTAATAGCCACAGATGGACCTCTGCTCCATATGCTTATCTAATTCCCTTTTGAAGCCGTCCATGCTTGTAGCCGCCACCAGGGCCGGCCCCAGCTTATTTTGCACCTTAGGCAGGGATCTCTTCTGGCACACACCCCCATGCGCCCACCATGGCTCGGACCCATTAATTGGATCTGTACCCCGGACCTCCTGTTCCCCTGGCACCCATGCTCTTAACACTCACTTTTGCTTTTGTAACTTTGCCTGCTTTTCACATCTGGCTTCCACCAAGGAAGACTCTGCAAAGAAAGGCACTCCTCGCAAACAACCTCTGCTTTTCACTTGCCTTGACAGTTCCTTGCTGGGGTTGCCATAAGTCAGTTGCAACTTGAGTGTCCTTATGTAATAGCCCCCCTGCTTAGGTTCTTCTTTGACTCAGCTGAGTGACCTTTCTGTGCCCAGAGGGCTACGTTCTTTGGTGGAATTGGTGTTTGTATCATCAGACAGATCATAACATGTTTAAAACTCAGTAATGTTTACAGCTGAACCAGAACAGGGTGTGTGTGTGTGCCAGTTTGGCGCCCCTAAGGGCTGGCACGCTCTAGGCGAGCGCCTAGTTCGCCTAGTGAGTGAGCCGGCCCTTCAAGGACAGTTGTGGAAAGAGCTCTCTCGGCCCCCCTACCTCACAGGGTGTCTGTTGTGTGGAGGAGAAGGGAAAGGAGTTTGTAAGCCGCTCTGAGACTCCTCTGGGTAGTGAATTTTTTTTTTGGTGACCAGAACTGTGCACAGTACTCCAAATCAGGTCGCACCGTCGATTTATACAGGGGCATGATGATACTGGCTGATTTGTTTTCAGTTCCCTTCTGAATAATCCCCAGCATAGCTTTGGCCTTCACGCCACATCAACATAATTTTAAATGACTGGCTTGCTCCTTTTATAAATGCAAAATTAAAAACAGGAGGAGATTGCTCCAGAGGAGGACCAACTAAGAACAACTCCTGAGGAAGATTCAGCACGAAATGGGATTATACCTGGATGCTCATCAGACTGGGACTCCTTCCTGAAGCTGTTTTGCTGTATTACAGGGCTGGGATTTTTCTTCGTTTTGCTACAGGTTGCAGAGGTCATTTCGGGGAGGATCGCGGGGGATCGCAGTTCCCCCGGGTGAGGTACGGGGCGGGGCACATGACGAAGCCCCACCCCCTGCTTCCGGCCGCCCCGCTTCCGGCCCTCATTCAGCCAGGAGGAGGCAGGAGAAGAGGGAGGGTAAGTTGCTTCCTCCCTGCCTCTCCCCACCCCTGCCTGCCTGGGGCCAGGAAGGGCCTTCGCGGGGCTTTGGCGGCCGGAACCGTTGGGGGCGGGGTGTGTGGCCTTATGACACACTTCCGGTGATGTCAGGGGGTGTGGCCTTATGACACACTTCCGGTGATGCCAGGGGGTGTGGTATATGCTAATGAGTTATGCTAATGAGTTCCCCTAGCTCTTTTTCTATGAAACGACCCCTGACAGGTTGACATCTATTGTGGTGACATCTTCGTTACTGAATAAATTTGGTGTGAAACTCTGTAAGTGTGCATTATACTCAGCAGCCATCATTCACCATGTTGCTTGTTGTTTGCCTTTTCTCGGTTTTCTGGTAGAGGTCTTCCACATCACCTGCCTCCATAGTTCCCTCTAAGCTGAGTTAGTGTGAGCCAGCTCACAGATTTTCGAAACTACCCCTGACAGGTTGACATCTATTGTGGTGACATCTTCGTTACTGAATAAATTTGGTGTGAAACTCTTCAAGTGTGCATTATACTCAGTAGCCATCATTCACCGTGTTGCTTGTTGTTTGTCTTTTCTCGGTTTTCTGGTAGACGTCTTCCACATCACCTGCCTCTTGATTCTTTCAGCTGGAGATGCCAGAGATTGAACTTGGGACCGGTGTTCCCTCTGAGCTGATTTAGTGCGAGCTAGCTCACAGGGTTTTTTTAACCTCTGGCTCACACATTTTTGTCTTTGCTCAGGAAGGATGGCTCCAGAGCAAACTAATTCCTGCAGCAGCCAAATCGTTCGCTCACAA
>NW_015160276.1:317331-324730 GCF_001447785.1 Gekko japonicus | reverse complement strand
CCTGGGACCTTCTGCATGCCAAGCAGAGGCTCTTCCACTGAGCCACAGCCCCTCCTCAAAGCAAAACTTTGCCTCAGCTCATCTCTACATGCTCATGTGGAGGGCCAGGGTTTATCATGTGCTTAAGCCAAATATAATCCATGTTCAGTACCTGTACTGGCTGCACAGTTTGGGCCCAGAGGAGATACCAGTCCCTTCCCACGCCACTGATGACAGGGGTGATGGCTGGAACAGGGGCATTGGTGCCCTCCTCAATGTCCCACCCCAACACAGTGTTTGGTGGGTTGGCCAGAGAAAGATCTCTGGAGGAACACGACCAACCAGACATCAGGGGTGAGGAAGACAAGGTGTGTGGCCAGCGAGAGATTTCATTCTGTTCCCATGACTGGGGTACATAACCTGAGGATGCTGGCTCATGTGAACATACAAAGTACATCTAAATATAGTTTGTCATACATGGTTAGGATCAATGTTCCCTCTAAGTTGAGTTAGTGTGAGCTAGCTCACAGTTTTTTAGCCTCCGGCTCACACATTTCTGTCTTCTCTCCGGAAGGAGGGCTCCAGAGCAAACTGATTGATGTAGCGGCCAAATCGCTCGCTCACAACTTTAATGCCAGTGGCTCACAAAGTAGAATTTTTGCTCACAAGACTCCACAGTTTAGAGGAAGCATTGGTTAGGATTCTATGCAGGGCTGTCAAGAGTCAGCAGGGACCCCCAGACAATGAGTCTATCTGGGCCCTCCCCACATGGCCCCCTGGAATTTTGTTCCCACCAGTCACCCTTAGGGATGCCAATTTCCAGGAGGGACCTGGGGATCCCCCAGAATTACAGGTCATCTTGAGACTACAGAGAGCAGTCGTCCCCCCCCCGCAGAAAATGGATGATGTGGAGGCTGGGCTCTGTGGCATCGTACCCCACGGAGGTTCCTGTCCTCCCTAGGCTCCACCCCCAAATCTCCAGGAACTTCCCAACTTGGTTCGGGCAACTCTACCCCCCCACCAGCGGCCAGGGGGGAGCTGGCAACCCTAGACGCCCCCTTCTCAGCACCTCTGTTTCTATGTGATCTTTCCTCTTCCTATTGCTCAAAATGGCATGAGTTCTACAAGCATCTTCCTACCATTGCAAAAAAAGGAAAAGAAGACCTGACTTTGAATTAAAAATTTATTTTTCTCCTCCTTCTTCCTAGCAGACATAATGCATATTTCAGACTCCGACCTGACCCAGCTGCAGGCAAAATGCAGCATCAGCATCCCAAGTAGCTGTAACAGCAGACAAAGGGGTCAAAGGTCCGATCCCAGGACCATCCTGTTGTTTGCTCTGGACAATAAGTGATTCTGGCCGAGTTTTTGGTAAAAAAAAACAAACTTTAACCTCATCAGGGAGATATTTTCTATCAACTGGAGCTCCCTGGGCTTGCTGTTGCTGGCCTTTGTTTCGCCTCTCTTCCTAACAGCTTTTTTTTATATAACAGATGAACGTTTCAGTGTGTTACCGACTCACGTCTCACATTAGCTGAGCTGAATGCCAATTCTTTGCGGCAGAAAATCTCTCCCGTTACAATCCAGGGCTCTGTTCCCCTGCTGATCTGCAGAGAAAGTAGCTGATGCCGCTGGCTTGCTTCCTGGTTTGGCCTGGCGATGGAAATCAAGCAGATGGGCGGGAGGAGAAAATAGCTAGATGGTTGCAACAGACGCAGGCTGCAGTTCAAGGCGGGCTTATGTATGCTGAAGGAAGGCTGGAATCGAATGGGTCTGATTCTGTGCCGGAGGGGAGCCGCCAGTGTAATTATTTGGAAGGTGGAGACCAGCTCTCAGATGGTGCAATCCTACATGGAGTGGTGCCGTTCTAGTTCCACTGAAGTTGATGGGTTTCGAAGGGTATGAATCTGTTAAGGACTGCACTGTTCGTCACTTGAAGGCCAGATATTTATAACCGGTCTTCTTTGCGGAGATTCGGAGCAGATCACACAGTGTAAGACTGTGAAATCCAACCGCATGAGACATCCAACAAACAATGCTAAAGGACAAAAATTAGACAAAGTGTGGGATCCTCTTTCTAAAGTTCAATTTGAAATGTTTTGTAGACCAACAAGAACAACAACAAGGAGAAGGGGAAGCAGCAGAAGCAGCAGCCAAAAAATTGTGAGATCACAAACCAGGCAAGATCATGGAGAATGATGAAACAAAGATTCTTTAGGACTTCCAATTGCAACCAAAAAAATACCTGGAGCATAACACCCCCTGATACCACAGTTGTAGAAAAAATGAAAAATAGGATTTGGGTCATTGACATTGCAATAGCAGAACAGAAAAGAAAGAACAGGAGAAGACCTTCAAATATCAAGTCCTACGAATAGAGTTAGAGCACCTCTGGGAGAAGACGGTGATCGTCATGCCAGTTGTCATCGCAGTCCTTGGAGCAGTGCCTCGAAGTCTCAAGAAACACCTGGGCATTCTGGGCATGGAGCAAATAACACCAGCTGAGCTCTAGAAGACGGTGTTGCTTGGGTCAGCAAGAATCCTGCGAATTCCTGAGAACTTGTCTAGTTTTCAAATTGCAGAACACCCATCTACCAGTCGAATATCTGACTGTGACAACTCATAATGCTAATGTATATTTTATTCTTGTATAATAATAATTGTTATAGAATATGACTATATGATTATGTATTTTATTATAATCACTGTTTGGGCATAAGAGCTTAAATGGCATGCAAAGCAAGCTTTAAAACCAGTACGACCTGTATGCAGACCTTACAATACAAGGACACATACTCATAGGAAAGGAGAAGGAAAAAGGAGCAGGAAAAATTGAAAGAGGTGAAACACAAAGCTAGATCTTAGCTGGGGGGGGGATGCAGAAAAACAAGTGCATTTTGATATATTTTTTAAACACCACCACATGTACGAGTTTAACAGCAAGTCTAGAATGGAAATGCATGTAACACATTTTAAACAGATATACAGCTTTCTCCCCTGGATTCATCTCAGAGACACCCTTCTTTTCATGCTTGGAGTATAAGTGGCTACAGACAGCACTGATTGGCTGGCCCTCATGCCAATCAGGAAGCCGTTTGGGTGATATGCACAATGCTGATTGGTGCCTTCCCCTGGTGACAAGCAGGAAGCAGCATAGAGACACCTAGTTGTTGTGGTTTTGCAGAACGGTTTTTGCAGAACAGTTTAATCTAAATTAAGTGACTGGGGATTTTTTTTTTTTTTAAGTAAAGAGCCAAAGGCACCTGAGCATATGCATATTCAAGGAGCTTAACAAACTAACAAACAAAACCAATGGTCTGAGAAAGAAAGAAAGAAAGAAAGAAAGAAAGAAAGAAAGAAAGAAAGAAAGAAAGAAAGAAAGAAAGAAAGAAAGAAAGAAAGAAAGAAAGAAAGAAAGAAAGAAGGAAGGAAGGAAGGGGATACAGTTTGGTCTTTGCAAACGGCTCTGGATCCACTCATAGACATGGTACTGTCCAGCTATAATATACAAGATTCCGCATAAATAAGCAATGGCTCAGCAAGACCGGGAAGGGTGAGAGATGGTTGGTCACATTCTCAGGTTAAACAAGAAATAGGTGACAAACTGGAGAGATCTGAACACAGGGAGTGTTGATGTACTAAGACATAAGCTGTTCCAGATCGTATGCATCTGCCTGACAGATGACAGCTCCTAATTAACAGATAAGACTGGAGCAAACTAGTTTTAGCCAGTGCTGGAGAGCTGGAGGCAGAATGACTCGGCACAAGGTACTGATTGGCTACTGACACGTATATATGTAGTTACTGTACAGTCTACTCAGTTCCCTCTTGATATGTGGATGCTTGGCGAAGCACTTTGCTTGTTGCTTGTGTATACCAGCATCACCAACACCCTTGTACATAAACTTGTAAATACTTTCTACACTTAACCGTGTGGACAGTAAACTTCTTTGGACTGGACTCTCTATTGCTAGATCGGTGCAGGCATTCAACACACTATCCTAACAGGGAGAGGGGAGAGCAAAAAATGAATAAGGCAGGGGTCCGCACAGGCCCGTAGCTAATGTGGGGCCCACGGGGCCCGGCCCCCTAGCATTTCTTCCGGGCCTCCTCCTTTCCGGGCTGGCCCCAAATTGAATTAATGTTATTAGCTTTAATTTAATTAGCTGTACCCCCCGAGGCCCCCTCACCCCAAAATCCCTAGCTACAGGGCTGGGTCCGCAACATGGTGCCCGTGACCAACACAGTGCCCACAACATGTTTCCTGGCACCCCTCACCTGTTTTTGCATCATATCACTGGTTGCCACTGGCCGCGGCAGGGAAACATAGAGTCCAATGAAATCAAGAATCTACATTGCAGCATATGTTACAGCAGGGGCCGCCAGCATGGTGTCCAGTCCAGGGGTACCGTGGTGCCTACCAGCACTTTTCCTGGTGTCCAAGAAGTGTTTTTAGAAAGTGAGGTGGGGCTTTTGCCCAGCAAGGCTTCTGACTGGCCATCAGAGATCTGATAGGCTGTGCAGATGTTTCGTTTTCTTTCTTGGAGTTGCTTTGGTGGCAGCTGCCACCAAAATCAAAAGGATCTTTCACTGTGTGACTGAAAGCAAACTGCGGCGGCCATGTTATGGCAGCCATCTTGTGACTGTGCCCACTCCCACTGTCTCTGAATTCCCAAGGTGCCCACAGGCTTGAAAAGGTTGGGGAGCCCTGTGTTACAGAGTAGGAACAGAGACTCTTATTTTGTGCTAATATGTAGTACACCCCTGGATATCTAAAGAAATTCAAGAAGCTGGATCAATCTAGCACTAGCAAAGGGTGGGGAATACATAGGACAAGTGGGGACCCACAAGAAATTTATGGCAAGTGGGCATAAAATCACAGAGCTGGAAGGGGGCCCTACAGGCCACCTAGTCCAACCCCCTGCTCAATGCAGGATCAGCCTAGAGCATCCCTGACAAGGGTTTGTCCAGCCGCTGCTTAAAGACTGCTTAAAGACTGCCTAGGTGGCTGATTCCACGGTTGAGCAACTCTTACTGTCAAAACGTTTTCCCTAAGATCCATCTGGTACCTTCCTGCCCTTAATTTAAACCCATGATTGCGAGTCCTATTCTCTGTTACCAACAGGCACCGCTCCTTGCCCTCCTCTAGGTGATAGCCCTTCAAGTACTTCAAGAGAGCCATCCTGTCCCCCTCTCAACCTCCTCTTTTCCAGACTGAACATTCCCAGGTCCCTCAGCCTTTCCTCACAGGGCTTGGTCTCCAGGCCCCCAATCATCCTCACAACTCTCCTCTGCACCCGCTCCATTCTGTCCACATCCTTTTTGAAGTGAGGCCTCCAGAACTGCACACAATACTCCAGGTGCAGCCTCTGTCTTCACTGTGGAAGATGAGAAGTGCTTGCCCACTCCAGAACCGCTGATTTCGGGAGGGGTGTTGAAAGAGCTGAGTCAGATTGAGGTGACGAGAGAGGAGGTCCTAAAACTGATAGACAACTTAAAAACTGATAAATCACCAGGCCCAGATGGCAGACATCCGAGAGTTCTGAAAGAACTCAAATGTGAACTTGTGGATCTCCTGACAAAAATATGTAACCTTTCCTTAAAATCTGACTCCATTCCTGAGGACTGGAAGGTAGCTAATGTCACTCCCATCTTTAAAAAGGGTTCCAGAGGAGATCCGGGAAATTACAGGCCAGTCAGTCTGACGTCGATACCGGGTAAATTGGTGGAAACCATTATTAAGGAAAGAATTAGTAGGCACATAGATGAACAAAACCTATTGAGGCAGACTCAACATGGGTTCTGTAAGGGAAGATCTTGTCTCACTAACCTATTAGTGTTCTTTGAGGGGGTGAACAAACATGTGGACAAGGGGGATCCAATAGATATTATTTACCTTGACTTCCAGAAAGCTTTTGATAAAGTTCCTCATCAAAGGCTCATAAGTAAGCTCAAAAATCATGGGATAAAAGGACAAGTCCTTTTATGGATCAAAAACTGGCTAATTAATAGAAAACAGAGAGTGAGTATAAATGGGCAGTTCTCCCAGTGGAGGGGGGTAAGCAGTGGGGTACCACAGGGATCAGTACTTGGTCCACTGCTTTTTAACTTGTTCATTAATGATTTGGAGTTGGGAGTAAGCAGTGAAGTGGCTAAATTTGCGGATGATACAAAGTTGTTCAGGGTGGTGAAAACCAGTGAGGATTGTGAGGCACTCCAAAGGGATCTGTCAAAGATGGGCAAGTGGGCGTCAACATGGCAAATGGGGTTCAATGTGGCCAAGTGCAAGGTGATGCACATTGGAGCCAAAAATCCTAAATATAAATACACATTGATGGGGTCTGAACTGGCAGAGACTGAGCAAGAGAGAGATCTTGGAGTTGTAGTGGATAACTCACTGAAAATGTCGAGACAGTGTGTGACTGCAATAAAGAAGGCCAATGCTATGCTGGGGATTATTAGGAAGGGTATTGAAAACAGATCAGCCAATATAATAATGCCCCTATATAAATCAATGGTGAGACCTCATTTGGAATACTGTGTGCAGTTCTGGGCACCACACCTTAAAAAGGATATTATAGCTTTGGAAAAAGTGCAGAAAAGGGCAACTCGAATGATAAAAGGGTTGGAACACTTTCCCTATGAGGAAAGGTTAAAGCGCTTAGGGCTCTTTAGCTTGGAGAAAAGACGACTGAGGGGTGACATGATCGAGGTTTATAAGATTATGCATGGGAAAGAGCAGGTAGAGAAAGAGGTACTTTTCTCCCTTTCTCACAATACAAGAACCCGTGGGCACTCCATGAAATTGCTGAGCGGTCGGGTTAGAACGGATAAAAGGAAGTACTTCTTCACCCAAAGAGTGATTAACACATGGAATTCACTGCCACAGGAAGTGGTGGGTGCTACAAGCATGGACGGCTTCAAAAGGGAATTAGATAAGCATATGGAGCAGAGGTCCATCAGTGGCTATTAGCCACAAGGTATAGCTAGGGGCTCTGGGGCAAGTGATGCTCTGTCTTCTTGGTGCTTGGGGGGGGGGTCAACAGTGGGAGGGCTTCTAATGTCCTGGCCCCACTGCTGGACCTCCTGATGGCACTGGTATTTCTGGCCACTGTGTGACACAGAGTGTTGGACTGGATGGGCCTTTGGCCTGATCCAACATTGGCGTCTCTTATGTTCTTATGACAAGAAAACACAAACCATTAGCAGCTCTTTCCTCTAGGTAGTTGGTGGGTTCATATGTACTTGCTCTCCTACTACAGAGGCCCTTCTTATTGCAAGGAGTTACAAGTTCCCAATAGCTGTGGGTTGGGTCAAGTGGGGTGTCCTGTATCTTGCTCATAATATATTGCCAAGGCAGTTGACAATTTGGATGGTGTAGTATAGTGGTAAAGTGCATGGACTCTAATCTGGGAGAACC
>NW_015160276.1:314380-314686 GCF_001447785.1 Gekko japonicus | reverse complement strand
TATCCTTAGATGCCTCCAAGAAATTAAAGTCCCCATTTAAGGGTTCTGTGTGAAGGCGAGGAGTACCCTGCTCACTTTGATAAGTCCAGATAAGTATCGTCCTTGGTCTTCAGCCACCATATCACTGATTGCCTACACGAGGTCCTGGTAGCAAGTAGGACAATACCAGGCATGGACAGGGCTATTTTTGGCCAGGAACGCACAGGAACGGAGTTCCGGCTGGCTCCTGAGTTGGCCACGCCCAGTAGGACATCATTAGCATAATAGGCCACACCCAACAGAAACTTGTTAGGATTGGCTCCTCAA
>NW_015160276.1:310748-314166 GCF_001447785.1 Gekko japonicus | reverse complement strand
TTGGGTGTGGCCTATTATGCTAATGAGTTCCTGCTGGGCTTTTTCTACAAAAAAAGCCCTGGGCATAGACATCCCTTTCCTACAAACCTTGGGACAGAACTGCTTGTTCATGGATTAAGATGGGGAAGGCATGTGGCTCAGTGGTAGAGCATTTGCTTTGAAGGAGGAGGAGGAGGTGGAGAGTGGATTTATACCCCACACTCAGAGTCTCAGAGTGGCTTACAAACTCCTTTTCCCTTCCCCCTCCCCACCACAGACACCCAGTGAGGTAGGCGGGGCTGAGAGAGGTCTTTCAAGAACTTTTAATACATGGCCCTGGCCCCAACATCAGTACCAACTATTAGCCTGGCAAGAACCCGGACTATGGGGGTAGGGGACCACCTGGATGCTGAAATAATACCGCCACCGCTCACCGTGTCTACTAGCACTTATGATTTTATATCCTGTAGTTTTATGTAAATTTTTGTGTTTTAACATATTTCAATGACTTAACCACTACACCGCTACACCAAACTGGCTCTCTTTGCATGCAGAACATCCTAAATTTAATCCCCAGAATCTCCGGTTAAAAAGGCTCTGGTGGGAGGTGTTGTGAAAAGACCTCTGCCTGTGACCCTGGAGAGCCGCTGCCAATCTGAGTGGGCAGCACTGACCTTGATGGGCCGCAGGGCTCTTTTTGTAGCAGGAACTCCTTTGCATATTAGGCGACACAACCATAATGGTAACCAATCCTCCAAGAGTGGCCCCTGTACAGCGGCCCCTGTAAGAAGAGCTCTGTAAACTCTTGGAGGATTGGCTATGTTAGGGGTGTGTCGCCTAATATGCAAAGGAGTTCCTGCTACAAAAAGAGGCCTGAATTTTAGGGTCTGATTCAGTGTAGGGTCTGTCACTGCTCTGCACTGTCTTCTTTGACTTCAGGGTGGCAGGCACTGGCTTTTCCCAGAGCTTCTTCCTGACATATTTTTAAACAAGTGATGCTGGGGGACTGAGCCCAAGACATTCTTCAGGCACAACATGCGCCGCGCCACTGGACTGTGGCTTCTGTCTAATTAGAAAGGGACAGCATTCCTAGAATTTTGATTCCCAAACGAGGCGTCCATCTGCATCGCTATGAGTCATCATGCGACGGATGCAGCCAAATGCTCCATTAATCTGAAATTTCTGACATCTTTGTTTTATTATCATTGTAGGATGGCCCCCAAGAAACTGTTCGCTTTGTCTGCCCCGCTAACCATGACAACACTGCTGGTCTCCAGAGCGTTAAAGATCTGATCAGTTTGCATTTTGAAAAGCTCGGTAGTTTATGGGGGGGGGGGGGATTCCTGCATGTCACGATACCAGAAACACATGTTTTATATTATCTGCACTCCTAAAAATTGATTTGCTTTCGATCCCGACGTGTTTTTTTGGGGCGGAAAAATATTACCATTTGAAAAAACTGCAAGTCCTCGTTTCAAAAAAGATAACATTTCTCCTCGCAGAATTTAACTAGCTACCAATTCCACCATCTCTTAGAATCATAGAATCATAGAATGTTAGAGTTCGAAGGGACCTTGCAGGTCATCTAGTCCAACCCCCTGTACTCTGCAGGAGCATAGCCGAAAGATAGCCCTACAACATACCTGAAAGATGGTCATCCAGCCTCTGCTTGAAAACGTCCAGCGAAGGAGCATCCACCACCTCCCGAGGCAGACTGTTCCACTGCTCAACCACAGTTAGGAAGTTTCTCCTGATATTTCGCCGGTAACGACTCCCTTGTAATTTCCACCCATTAGATCTAGTCTTGCAATCTGGAGCAAGAGAGAATAGATCCGCTCCATCTTCTACATGACAGCCCTTCAAATACTTGAAGACTGCAATCATGTCTAAGCCTCAATTAAGCTAAGGGTGCTTCCCCCCCAAACTGGAATATTACAGGAGTCTTCATAATACAGAGAATCGTTAAAATATAATGTGCATTAAAAACAGAAACATCTCTCCACCTCCCACGCACAGTTTTCCAATTGTTACTCATGTGCTTCAAGCCCAGGCTGTACGAAGGAATGCGAGTGGATAAAAGGACAATCAGGATTTGGCCCTTGATTTTGGCTCTGCCCTGCTTCCTCTTGGCTGTGGTTCTCTCTCAAATTTCCTTCTCCTTGTCAATCGGTGGAGGGAGAGGCCCATTCGCCCCCACAGGTCAGGATTCTGCACAAGAATCCAAAAATAGGAAAGTAAACAATTTTGATAGACTATAAAGAATAGACTATAAAGAGCCAGTTTGGTGTAGTGGTTAAGTGCGCGGACTCTAGTCTGGGAGAACCGGGTTTGATTCCCCACTCTTCCACTTGCAGCTGCTGGTTGACCTTGGTTCTGTCAGAGCTGTTCTTGAAAAAGAGCAGTTTCTGTCAGAGCTCTCTCAGCCCCACCTACCTCACAGGGTGTCTGTTGTGGGGAGGGGGAGGGAAAGGAGTGTGTAAGCCGCTCTGAAACTCCTTTGGGTAGTGAAGGGCGGGGTATACATCCAATCTCCTCTTCTTCTTCTTCCATATAATATAGTATTTTGTTTTTTTATGTAATAATCACCATAATAAGTGAAAGTAGTCAAAATATACGCCACGTGAAAAATAAACTCACAAAATCTGATGCACCACAAAAGTCATACATAAACACGAGACAATATAACTTGAAATAAGGAGTGCAGGGATTCTCTGGCCACTTCTCCTGTAGTGAAAGGATTGTGGATTGCTTCTATCCTGGGGTCATTTCCTGCAGGAGCGCACAGGAGCGGAGCTCCGGCAGTAAAGAGCCCAGGGGGCGGGCACATGCAACAAGCCCCGCCCCCTGCTCCCGGCAGCCCTCAGTCAGAGCAAGAAGCAGCCAGGTAAGTTGCAGAGCCAACAGGTCCAAAACAGTCCAGTGGCACCTTTAAGACCAAGGTTTATTCAGGTACAAGCTCTCCCTCCTCTGCGAGGACAGATCTGCACGTTCCCCCCCCCAATAGCTAGCAATCCAAAACAGTCCAGTGGAGCCTGACCGGTGGGTGTTGCCTTCTGACACACTGCCGGTGATGTCAGGGGGTGTGGCATATGCAAATAAGTTATGCTAATGAGCTCCTGCACCTCTTTTTCTATGAAATGACCCCTGCTTCTCTCACAAGTAGCAACTTCTGGAAGAAGAATACCTTTGGATCATTCCTTTTTGCAGTAGCAGGACGTATAGAAAAGAGAATCCCTGCACTTGGGCCGGAGTGCCAATGAGAACAAGAAGGCAGTGCTACCAGCAGTCCCCAGAAGTCAGGACAGACCAGACTCCATGTAGATCACTCACCAGCAGTGTTCCCTCCAAAGGTTCTCAGAGGAGGAGGAGAAGCAGCAGAAGAAGAAGGAGAAGAAGAGGAGGAGAAGGAGGAAGAGGAGGAGAGTTGGTTTTATACCCC
>NW_015160276.1:309996-310546 GCF_001447785.1 Gekko japonicus | reverse complement strand
GGACTGCCTACCAGCACCCAGTGGGATTCAGTTGGTGTTTTATCAGCATGTCTCGGCTCGGCTCCCGCTTCCGGCTCGGCCTCTCCCATCCACTTTTTCCTTCAGACTTCTAAGATGGTCTTCTGGAGTCGGCGGGCTCTGAGAGTCTGAGAGGATCGTGACTGGCCCAAGGTCACCCAGCTAGCTGCATGTGGAGGCGTGGGGAATCAAACCCGGTTCTCCATATTAGAGTCTGCCCCTCTTAAACACTACACCACAAAATGGGACCTGTTTTTAATACTCCAGTTCCCATACCTATGTCAGTTCCGTTTTTTTACTGGGAGTGACGTGACATCGTCTTAGCAAAGCAATTCACAAAACAAAGGTATCTTTTAAAAGAAAAAAATGTGCCACCCGGAGATCTCCCCCTATTACAGTTGATTCCCGGACAATCAAAGTCAGTTCCCCTGGAGAAAATGGCTGCTTTGGAGGGTGGACTCTGTGGCATTTTACCTGGTGGGGGCCCCTCCCCTCCCCTCCCCAAACCCCATCCTCTCCAGGCTCCAACCCC
>NW_015160276.1:302951-309709 GCF_001447785.1 Gekko japonicus | reverse complement strand
CTCACAGGGTGTCTGTTGTGGGGAGGGGAAGGGAAAGGAGTTTGTAAGCCGCTCTGAGCCACCTTTGGGTAGTGAAGGGCGGGGTATAAATCCAATCTCTTCTTCTTAAGTCTTGACTCTTGGAAACGGCACTTTCTTTCTCATTCTGAATCAGCTGTCGAGAGGGGAAAAACAGCCAGTATAGAAAGGCTCCCAATTTGTATTGCATATTGAAGTTTTTAGAAAGAAAGCTCTGAGGGGGGGGGGGGAGGCACATTCATTTAAGAGAATATGTTTTATGCCAGTTCCTTTGCACGCCTCAGTGAGGATTTTTGTAATTATGTGATCAGCAATTATAGTTTTTTAAGTATCTCCATAATCTATGTAGCATCAAAGAACAGTCACGCTTTGTAAAACAACATTAATGTAATGCTGGTTCTGGGTTTTGGCTGTCAGAAGGAGATATATAGATTGCTGAATAAATACATTGGATTTTTGCTTTGGAATCAGGGTGTTTTCAGGACAGGCCTTTCTCCTCTCCAGGGGATAGGGTTGCCAACTCCCACTTGGGAAATGCCTGGAGATTTGGGGGTAGAGCCTGGAGAAGGGTGGGGCTTATGAAGGTGAGGGGCCTCAGCAGGATACGATGCTGTAGAGCTTCGGTTACTAGCACCATACTGGGAAATCCCTGGAGATTTGGGGATTGTAGGCTAAGGAGGGTGGGGTTTAGAATCAAAGAATCATGGAGTTGGAAAGGACCTCCAGGGTCATCTAGTCCAACCCCCTGCAGAATGCAGGGAATTCACAAATATCTCCCCCCCCATACCCCCAGTGACCCCTGCTCCATGCCCAGAAGAGGACCAAAAAAAAAATCCCTCCAGGGTCCCTAGCCAAACTGACCTGGAGAACAATCGCTTCCTGACCCCAAAGTGGCAATCGGCATTTCCCTGGGCGTGTAAGAAAGGGCCACAAGAACTAAGCACTGATGCAGCCCTTCCTGCCCTCCCTCTCATGATCTGCCTAAGTTCACAGAATCTGCATTGCTGTCAGATGGCCATCTAGCCTCTGTTTGAAAACCTCCAAAGAGGGAGAGCCCACCACCTCCCGAGGAAGCCTGTTCCACTGAGGAACCGCTCTATCAAGAAGTTCTTCCTCATGTTTAGCCAAAAACATTAGATGGTTCTGGTATGACCTTCTGGACCAACGGAAAACAACTCCGCACCATCCTCTCTATGACAGCCCTTCAGTTACTTGAAGATGGTTATCATATCATCTCTCGGTCGTCTCCTCTCCAGGCTAAACATAACCAGCTCACAGGACTTGGTCTCCAGACCCCTCACCATCTCCCGCAATTCATCCTCAGACAGGGTTGCCAGACCCCCGGTGGAGTCGGGATTGCCCCACTGCCAGGATCTGCCTCCCAGCGACTGATCAGGTGGCCAGAGAGGGGAGTTACCTGGAGAAAGAGAAAGGCCGAGGCCTTGTTGCAGGCGTTGCAGAGGAAGTGATGTCATCACACTGCAATGTCACCATGATGCTCTGGTATTTGGGCAAGACCTCTATGGTAGAAGCCGTTCTTACCAGGGAATTTTTGCCCAGATAACAGAGCATCATGGTGATGTCACAGTGTGATGACATCACTTCCTCTGCAACTCCAAAGACAAGACCTGGGCCTTTCTCCAGGTAAGTGTCCCCTATCCCCCACCAGTTGCTGGGAGGGACCTGGCAACCCAATCCCCAGATGACAAAGATAAAACAGCCTCTTTGTAGGATTTGGTCTGCGGCATAACATCCCCCAAGGTCCCTCTCTAGGCTTCACTCCCAGATCTCCAGGAATTTTCCAGCTCAGAGTTGGCAACCCTAAGAATTTAGCACATCAGGTGTGAGTGATCTTGCTTTGTTACCCGAAAGGGTGTAATTAATGAATTAGTTGATTGGGGAATTTGGCTTTTAGCAAGAGGGGGTAACCTGAGATCTCTTCACCTGTATATGGTTTGGTGTAGTGGTTAAGTGTGCGGACTCTAATCTGGGAGAACCGGGTTTGGTTCCCCACTCCTCCACTTGCACCTGCTGATGTGACCTTGGGTCAGTCACAAGCTCTGGCACAGCTGTCCTTGAAAAAGAGCAGTTTGTGTCAGAGTTCTCTCAGCCCCACCCACCTCACAGGGTGTCTGTTGTGGGGAGGGGAAGGGAAAGGAGTTTGTAAGCCGCTCTGAGACTCCAAGTGAAGCGCGGGGTATAAATCCAATCTCTTCTTCTTCTTCTTCAAATGAACCAGGCAGATGTTCAACTAATAGACTTTTTATTAGAACATCGTTGGGGAGTAAATATGCACACAGAAGAACACACTTGCAAGGTCAATTTTAAATTGTTAAATGGTTTTTACTGTTTCATTGTTTTATAACGCTTACGGCCTTGTTCACCGCCATGAGCCTGCCCTGGTGGGGAGGGTGGGGTATAAATCAAATAAATAAATAAAACGAAGAAGATAAGAGATTGGATTTATACCCCGCCCTTCACTACCCAAAGGAACATAAGAATTAAGAGAAGCCAATGTTGGATCCGGCCAATGGCCCATCTAATCCAACACTCTGTCACACAGTGGCCAAAAATACCAGGTGCCATCAGGAGGTCCACCAGTGGGGCCAGGACACTAGAAGCCCTCTCACTGTTCCTCCCCCCCCCCGCACCAAGAATACAGAGCATCACTGGCCCCAGAGCAAAAGTTCCTGTCTAGACCATGCGGCCCATAGCCACTGATGGACTTCTGCTCCATATGCTTATCTAATTACCTCTTGAAGCCACCCATGCTTGTAGCCGCCACCACCTCCTGCAGCAGTGAGTCTCAGAGCAGCTTACAAATTCCTTTCCCTTCCCCACCCCGCAACAGACACCCTGTGAGGTAGGTGGGGCTGAGAGAGCTCTGACAGAAACTGCTCTTTTTCAAGGACAGCTGTGCCAGAACTATGGCTTGCCCAAGGTCATCCAGCAGGTGCAAGTGGAGGAGCGGGGAATCAAACCCAGTTCTCCCAGATTAGAGTCCATGCACTTAACCACTGCACCAAATGAAGAAGACAAAGAATGAAAAATGGGGATGGAAATAGATTTCGGAGGAGAGGTGATACCTCCCAGTCTTGAAGAGATTCAGGTCTATACAGAAGGGGAGAGGTCTGCTAAGAGCAAGGCAGCCAGTGTCTTGAGTGTGAATTTACACACACACACACACAATGTGGGTAGCTTGGGTATATTTATACCCAAAGATGATTCCTGAGGGTAAGCTGGTGTTTTGCATCAAAAGGACTGTTAAGTCGCTCGCTTAACAAAAAAGTCGGAGAGTGATTCAGCAAGAACACAACTTTATTCTTCAACTCGAACGCAACTCCAATGCGGATCAACATCTGATAGCCAGAACAGCCTTTACATTGCAGCTGTCCGTCTTTTAAACATTCCCAGCTAATGTAGCCACACCCACTGTACAAATATCAACCTATGAGGTTGCAGAGATAAGGTCCAATCACATTAGTTCCCGCTCAGGGAGCTTGCTTGAAAGTGATTGGTTAGGTGCTTCCTGGGCGAGTAACACGATTGGATGGATTTGTATCCTAGCCCAGGACGAAGCTTTACATTACACTTCAATTAGATGTCTCACTACATATCATGCATTCAAGGCAGCTTTGAATACACTACAAGGACAATGATTATGTGTTTCCTGGAAGGTTCCCAAAAGACTTGGACAAATGGTGAACGGCTATCCCCGGAGTGAGATCAAAGTGAGTGGGAGAGCTTGATTGCTTTCCCAGAGCTGATAATATCTGTCGATGCCCCTTGATGTGCAGGGTGGAGAGGGACTTCCAGGTGTTGTAAATACCCTGAGTGGGCAAATGGGGGAAGCAGGATGGGGATAAAAGAGCTTACCAGAAGGGGTGGTGCTGTTTTCTGAGAAACCCCAGTATTGTAAAATATACACTACTTTAGGATGGAGGAGGCAGCCCCGTAGCTAGGGAATTCTTTGGGAGGGGGCCTTGGGGGGGCCTGCCAGCTAATTAAATGGAAGTACAGTGCAGGTGGTAAGTTGGGGGCACTTTGGGGGCAGCCCCAGAGGGAGAGGGCCCAGAAGAAACACAAGGGGGCCGGGCCCCGTGGCCCCCATGTTACCTACGGGCCTGGGAGGAGGAGATTGGAATTATACCCTGCCCTTCAGTCTCAGAGTGCCTTACAATCTCCTTTCCTTTTTCTCTTCACAACAGACATCCTGTGAGGTAGGTGGGGCTGCTCTTTAGAGAACGGCTCTTGAGAGGACAGCTCTGAGAGAACTGCGGCTGACCCAAGGTCATGTGGAGGCGGGGGGGGGAATCAAACCCGGTGCTCCCAGATTACAGTACGTTGCTCTTTAACCACCACACCAAACTGCCTCTCTATTAGGAGAACTATTGGCAGGCCAGCTTCCTTTGATGAAAGATATGTTCTCCCCCACACACACACACAGGCTGTGCCTGCCATTCCTAGGCCGGGCACTGAGATAAATTTAATTTCTATCTGGAGTGATTTTTATAAGAAGGGTGCATGGCATTACGTCCTTGTACAAAACCAACTGCCCCTCTGTGAGATCGACTGACAGGGAACAGAGAAGAAGAAGAGGAGGAGGAGGAGGAAGAGGAGGAGGAGGAGAGTGGATTTATACCCCGCCCTTCACTTGGAGTCTCAGAGCGGCTTACAAAGAAGAAGAAAAGAGAAGAGATTGAATTTATACCCTGCCCTTCACTACCCAAAGGAGTCTCAGAGCGGCTTACAAACTCCTTTCCCTTCCCCTCCCCACAACAAACACCCTGTGAGGTAGGCGGGGCTGAGAGAGCTCTTGACCGAAACTGCTCTTTTTCAAGGACAGCTGTGCCAGAGCTTGTGACTGACCCAAGGGGAAGTCAGGGTGATCTGTCTGTCATGGAGCCAGCACTTAACCACTACACAAACTCCTTCCCCTCCCCACAACAGACACCCTGTGAGGTGGGTGGAGCTGAGAGAACTCTTGACAGAAACTGCTCTTTTTTAAGGACAGCTGTGCCAGAGCTTGTGCCTGACCCAAGGTCACATCAGCAGGTGCAAGTGGAGGAGTGGGGAATCAAACCCGTTCTCCCAGATTAGAGTCCGCGCACTTAACCACGACACCAAATTTAGCTCTTTCCAAACTTGTTTCCTGCTTGTAGGAGGCTGATTACCATAGGAGAATTTGAAAAATCCCTGCAGTCTGAAATGGTGCACTCCATTCTGTGAGCTCAGCACACCAGACCAAAGAGTCTACCCCACACAAGGCCTACCTAGAAGTCAGGAAGTCAGGGCAATCTGTCTGTCATGGAGCCAGTCTGGAGCCTGAACAATTCTGATCATAGCTGACCATGAAGTTCTCCAGGGTAGCAGAGATTCTGGGGTCAAATCAACAGGAAGGGATGCGGCTCAGTGGCAAAGCATCTGCTTGGCGTGCAGAAGGTCCCAGGTTCAATCCCCAGCATCTCCAGCTAAAAGGGCCGACAGTAGATGATGTGAAAGACTGGAGAATTACTGCCAGTCTGAACAGACAATACTGACTTCGATGGACCAGTGGTCTGATTCAGTAAAAGGCAGCCAATGTGTGGGGAGGGTCTGTGGCTGAGTGGTGGAGCATCTGCTTGGCGTGCAGAAGGTCCCAGGGTCAATCCTCGACATCTCCAGTTAAAAGGATGCAGCGGTAGGTAATATGAAAGACCTCGACTTGAGACTCTGGTGAGCTGCCACCAGTCTGAGTGGACGATACTGACCTCGATGGACCAGTGCTCTGATTCATGTGTTCATATCATCATCAGCTACCTTTATTGGCATCACAACAAAACATAGCTCATCAAGGGATGAAGGGTACAACCTTCACTGCTGGAGTTGAAACATTCCCCTCCTCTTAGTGGCACAACATAGAAATTTAGCCATCAAACCAGTGATCTCAGAGTTATGGGAAGATAGTAAAAAAAAAGTCTTGCAAACATCAGATTGACCCTTGCGCATTTGTAGCAGAGGTTCTAGATATATGCCACGATTATCACAGTAAAATATACAGTGCAGGAGAACATGTTCAGTACTTTCTATCTCCCCCAGACCGCAAGAACAAAGCCTAGAGGAGTATGGCGTTTTTTTAAAACCTCCCGTACAGTACCGCAGAGGGAAGAACATTAAAACGAGCTAACATAAATGCCCTCCGAAACTCAGAAATAGTCAAGCTGGAGAAGTACTCAGCCAAAACACCATTAGTGTCTACATGGGGCTGCCCTTGTCTCGGATCCGGAAACTGCAGCTGGTGCAGAATGCCGCAGCCAGGCTGTTGATGGATCTCCCTAGACGAGAGCACATCCAGGCTGTGCTGAGGACACTGCACTGGCTGCCTATAGCATACCGAGTCCGTTTCAAGGTGCTGGTTCTTACCTTTAAAGCCCTATATGGCCGGGGTCCAACATACCTTCGGGACCGCCTTTCCCCGTATATACCCCAGAGAGCACTACGGTCGGGGTCTCAAAATCTGTTGACCCTCCCTGGCCCGAGGGAGGCTAAGTTAGCCATTACCAGGGCCGGAGCCTTTTCAGTGGCGGCCCCGACCTGGTGGAATGAGCTCCCGGAGGAGATCAGGGCCCTGCGGGATCTTTTACAGTTCCACAGGGCCTGCAAGACGGAGCTCTTCCGCCAGGCATTTAAGTAGGGGCCGCCGCTGTTATAGGCTCATGTTACTGCAGGTCACTGCAGATTATTACAACTAAATACGGCCT
>NW_015160276.1:298439-302865 GCF_001447785.1 Gekko japonicus | reverse complement strand
CGGGATATAAATTTAAATAAATAAATAAATAAATAAATAGTGGACATCCCCCACCACAAAGGGGAACATCTACCAGAGGCAAGACTTCTAAGTTCTTGCATCTCAACATCAATAAGTCTTTGCTTGATTAAAGCAAAAACACACCTCTCAGAAAGGTACGCAAGGTCATCCAAACTGAACCCAATTACATTAAAAAATTCCCCTATGTAGGACATCCACTCAGAAGATTGTGATTCAGTTAGCATGTGAGCAATGAGGCTATTGGAATCATGTATTCATATGTGTTCAAGTCCTAGCTGGCCTGACACTCCAGCCGGCCACACCACGCTGGTCTTCCTTTGAGGTTCTCCAGTGCATTCCCCGAACGATTCTTCCCCCTCTGCTCGCCATTCCCAATTCGTGACGTGCTCTGAAATGATGCTCCTCTCCTTTGTTCTCCCTCCAGGCACGTGCTGCGTCACTCTCCAGAGACGTGTCCCTGGCAGAACGCTCCGCTGTGTTTGCAAGCCTCACATCGTACATCGAGTGGCACACATGCTTTGCGGGGGCTGCCGGGTCTCGGCTCTCAGCATTATCACAGCACCAGCTGGCGTGCACAGAGATGCGTCAGGGAGACATGCCAAAGATGGCTGATCCCTCAGCTCCTTCTCTTTTGCCGTGACTGCAAGACAAACAGAAGTGGAGGACGGCGCACGAGTAAGCAGAGAGGGGAAGAGAGTAGGCCCATGACAGGGCCGTCAATGGAAAAGCTATCAGTGCCCGACCTGGATAGCCCAGGCAAGCCCGGTCTCGTCAGAACTCGGAAGCTAAGCTGGGCCGATCCTGGCAAGGACTTGGATGGGAGACCTCCAAGGGATACCATGGCTGGGAGGCAGAGGCAGGCAATAACAATCCACCTCCCTGAAATGTCCAGGCCCCAGTAGGGGTTGCCAGAAGTCAACCATGACTTCCAGGCACACACACACACACACACACAAATATATATCTAAACATACACAGATACTAACCAAAGAAACCCAGAAATTCTAACCACTTAGGGTTGCTGACCTCCAGGTGGGGCCTGGAGATCTTTCCTGGAACGGCAACTGTTCTCCAGACAACTCCTCTGGAGAACATAGATGCTCTATGGCAGTATGCCTTGTTGGTGTCCCTCCCCAAACCTCACCTCACCTCCACCACCAAATCTCCAGGTGTTTCTCAAGAGGGAGTTGGCAACCTTGCCTGAGGCTCCTAAGATCTTTGGGAGGGGTATTTTTGCATTTATGTGTGTGAGAGCATGTGTGTGCCCATGCCTGAAAGTCACGGCGACCTCCGGCGACTCCTACTGGGGCATGGAGGACGTTCAGAGAAGGGGCTTGACAGCCTGCCTCTGCCTCCCGGCCCTGGTATTCTTTGGAGGTCTCCCATCCAAGTACTTGCCAGGGTTGGCCCTGCTGAGCTTCTGAGATCTGACCAGACTGGGCTTGCCTGGGCTATCCAGGTCAAGGCGGGTCCTACGATCTTGACCTGGGAAATCTGCTTTTTCCCTTCCTCATGACTTAAAAAATTACATTACATTTGCATGTATTTATTTATATCCCACTTTTCTCTCCCGTTGGGACTCCAAAGTGGCTTAGACCCTCGTTCTCCCTTCCTCCATTTCCTGGACGCCTGCTCCTTGGGAGGAAAGTGATGGCGAATCTAAACAGCATGATAAAAAGTAGAGACATCACCCTGCCAACAAAAGTCCGCATGGTCAAAGCAATGGTATTCCCAGAAGTCATGTATGGCTGCGAGAGTTGGACTATAAGGAAGGCCGAGCACTGAAGAATAGATTCTTTTGAACTATGTTGCTGGCTGGAGAAGACTCTTGAGAGTCCCTTGGACTGCAAGAAGATCAAATCAGTCAAACCTAAAAGAAATCAACCCTGACTGTTCCCTGGAAGGCCAGATAATGAAATTGAAGCTCAAATACTTTGGCCACCAAATGAGAAGGGAGCACTCACTGGAGAAGACCCTGATGCTGGGAAAGATTGAAGGTCAAAGAAGACGGGGACGGCAAAGGATGAGATGGTTAGACAGTGTCATCGATGCAACAAACACAGAATTGAGCAAAATTCAGAGGACAGCAGAAGACAGGAGGGCCTGGGGGGATCTGGTCCATGGGGTCACAAAGAGTCGGACTCGACTATGGTACTGAACAACAACAACCACCCTGTGGGTAGGCCAGGTAGAGGGTTCGTGATAGGCCCAAGGTTACCCAATGAGCTTCCATTATAGAAGTGGAGATTCGAACCCTGGATCGCCCAGGGCCCTAAGTCCGCCACTCTATCCACTGCACTGCGCTGGCTTTCAGTTTTGTACCATCTAGCCTGAAGAAGAGGTCTGACGAGCTCAAAATTGTTCTGATGAGCTTTTCAATTGTTCTGATGAGCTTTCAGATTGTGAGCTGTCCTGGTGAGTCTTGGAAGGGCAGAAAGGCGGGATGTGACTTTTGTAAAGAAATAAAAACTTGCACAAAGTGTTGGTTCCCTCTCTCCTCTGTAACACTACTCCTGGAACTGTTACGCTGCTTACGGAAACAGGGAACACGTGACAACCGCTTTCCACTCTGGTTGTCTCATTTTAGCCTTTCCAGACACAAATCCTCCCCGCCTCCGTGGGTTCACCGGTCTCCCCTTTCTGACTGAGTGTTAAAAGGCAGCCTAATTAAGGCGACAGCAGACTCGAATCTTTTGTCCCCATCTTCCAGGGTGACTCAGCACCCGGAAGTCACTGCAGATGGTTCCACAGTGGGAACCAATTAGTTGATAAAGCCAGGGCAGAAATCCCGAGGAACAGCATCCGGTTGGTTTTTTTGTCTCTTTTGTCTCTCCCTTCCCTGGATTCTCGAGTGTGAAACAGCTTTGTAGAGTTCAGTATAGATGAGGGCAAGGAGATAGCCGGGAGCAACCATTTCCGTGAGCGTCGCCCTGCTCAGGCCGTGAAGAAATGTGCACACGAGTGCAGAAATCAGTTGAAGGCGACAGTCGGCACCAGTCAGGTTGGAGTAAAAACAGATGTGTGCTTGATTAAATAAGAAGCTTCTGACAGTCAGGTTTCTGGCTCCCCAGGGCTGCACTCAAAATAGTCTGTACTGCAAAGGAGTCTGTTTGAGAAGGGTGGAGCATCTCCTTGGCATGCAGAAGGTCCCAGGTTCAATCCCCAGCATCTCCACTTAAGAAGAACATGTTGTGGGTGATGTGAAAGACCTCCGCCTGAGACCCTGGAGAGCTGCTGCAGTATTGTCTGAGAAGACAATACTGATCTTGCTGGACCAAGGGTCTGATTCACATGACTACCTTTATTGGCATCACAACCAAGCAACATGCGCCAACAAGAGATAAAAGTACAACCGTCGTTGGAGTGGAACCGTTCCTCTCCTCTTAATGGCACAACATAGAAATTCAGCCGCCAAGTCAATGATCTCAGTGTCAGACTCATGGGTAGATAGTAGAAAAACTGCCTTGCAATCATCAGATTGACCCTCACGATTTTGTAGCAGAGGTTCTAGGTATATGGCATGAATATCACAGTAAAATCTACAATGCAGGAGAACCTGTTCAGTACTTTCTATCTCCCCCAGACCGCAAGAACAGAGCCTAGAGGAGTATGGGATTTTTTAAAACCTCCCCTGCAGTACAACAAAAGGAAGGACTTTGAAGTGGGCTAACATAAATGCCCTTCGGTGCTCAGGAGTACTCAAGCTAGAGAAGTACTCAGCCAAAACACTATTAGTAGACATCCCCAGGGGTCATTTCGTAGAAAAAGAGGTGCGGGAGCTCATTAGCATAACTCATTAGCATATTTGCACATGCCACACTCCCTGGCATCACTGGAAGTGTGTCAGAAGGCAACACCCACCGCTCAGGCTCCACTGGACTTTTTTGGATTGCTAGCTATTGGGGGGGGAGGACGTGCAGATCTGTCCTCGCAGAGGAGGGAGAGCTTGTACCTGAATAAAACTTGGTCTTAAAGGTGCCACTGGAGTGTTTTGGACCGGGGGGCCGGGGGGGGGCTCTGCAACTTACCTGGCTGCTTCTTGCTCTGACTGAGGGCTGCTGGGTGCAGGAGGCGGGGCTTGTTGCATGTGCTCGCCCCCTGGGCTCTTTACTGCAGGAGTTCCGTTCCTGTGCGCTCCTGCAGAAAATGACCCCTGGACATCCCCCACCTCAAAGGGGAACATCTACCAGAGGCAAGAAGTTCTGATTCAGTATAAGGCAGCTGCATGTGTCTTCATGGTGACTCCATTACTGAAAACAAATCAGCCAGTATCATAATGCCCCTGTATAAATCCATGGTGCGACCTCATTTGGAGTACTGGGTACAGTTCTGGTCACCACACCTCAAAAAGGATATTATAGCATTGGGAAAAGTGCAGAACAGGGTAACTAGAATGATAAAAGGG
>NW_015160276.1:296803-298210 GCF_001447785.1 Gekko japonicus | reverse complement strand
ACAGAGTGTTGGACTGGATGGGCCATTGGCCTGATCCAACATTGGCTTCTCTTATGTTCTCTTATGTTCTTAAGGTTTGCAACGCCAGAGTGAGTACACAGTATAGTTCGCTGGGTGACCTCGGATTCACAGTGTTGTTGTGAGGATGAAATAGTTGCTCTGAGCTCCCTAGCAGAAGGATTAGATAAACAAATGCCCGAGATGGAGTCGTGTGGGTAAGGTCTGAGAAGTGAGCCTGAACGGAACCTTTGTCTAGAGCAGAGGTGGCCAAACTGCGGTTCAGGAGCCGCATGTGTGTGTGATATTTGTTCATGTCTTGCGGTTCTCAAACATCTGATGTTTATTCTACGAGGCTGTTACGTTAAGCAAGTTTGGCTACCCCTGGGCTAGAGGTTCTTAGTGGCTTATACCCCCATGATATCTCCAGCTTGCTTGTACACATTGAGCAGTGCAAGATGTTTGATATCAGAACATAAGAAGAGCCCTGCTGGATCAGACCAATAGTTCATCTCGTCCAGCACCCTGTCTCACACAGTGGTCAACCAGTTCCTCTGGAGGGCCAACAACAGGGCACAGAGACCAAGGTCATCTCCTGATAAGAACATAAGAAAAGCCCTGCTGAATCAGACCAATAGTCCATCTAGTCCAGCATCCCATTTCACACAGTGGCCAACCAATTCCTCTTGTCAGCCAACATTCTGTAACTTCATTCATACATGCACTGTAGGTGTATCTACACTACAAATGTGCATCAGTTTCAAGCTCAACTAGCTGCCCTGGCTGCTACACAAGGAGGCCTGGGAACTGTAGTTATGACAAGGACTTACGATGGGCCATCATCTTGTCAAGGTTATAATTCTCATGGTCCTTTTAACAAAGCCTTGGTCATTAGACTTGTTCCATCCCAGTTCAAAGGATAACCATTTAGGGTTGCCAGGTCCCTCTGAGCTGCCGGTGGGGTTGGGGTGCGCTTATCAGAACGCCTGGCATTTCAGCAATGTGCCTATGTGACACAGAAGTGACAGGCACAGCGGGAGATGACACTCTGGTTGTTGCAAAACTCCATGGTAGAATTAGCTTTTACATAGAATTTTGCCCGAAAACCAGAGCATAAGAACATAAGAAAAGCCAATGTTGGATCAGGCCAAAGGCCCATCCGGTCCAACACACAGTGGCCAAAAATACCAGGTGCCATCCAGGGGTCCACCAGTAGGGCCAGGACATTAGAAAGCCTCCCACTGTAGACCCCCCCAAGCACCAAGAAGACAGAGCATCACTTGCCCCAGACCGAGAGTCCCTATCTATACTTTGTGGTTAATAGCCACTGATGGACCTCTGCTCCATATGTTTATCGAATTCCCTCTTGAAGCCGTCCATGCTTGTAGCTGCCACCACCTCCTGTAGCAG
>NW_015160276.1:296365-296505 GCF_001447785.1 Gekko japonicus | reverse complement strand
ATGTAGGCACGTTGGGTTAATTTCCAATGTCCCTCCATTTTGGGGGAGGGTAATACCCCTCGCTGGCCAGCTGGCCAGTGGCAAAGGGGGGGTCTGGCAGCGGGAGACCCCCGCTCCCACCAGGTGGTCTGGCATACCTA
>NW_015160276.1:272661-295422 GCF_001447785.1 Gekko japonicus | reverse complement strand
CTAAAGCAAAGGCTGTCACCCTAAGGGATCATGTTAAAATAACTAAATCATACAATATGGGAATGTTGACAAATTCATAACTGCCCACGATTAGCATATGTGAACAGCAGATCTATTCTCTCTTGCTCCGGATTGCAAGACTAGATCTAATGTAGGGTTGCCAGGTCTGGGTTGGAAAATACCTGGAGTCTTTGGGGGTGGAGCCAGGAGAGGGTGGGGTTTGGGGAGGGGAGGGGCCTGAGCATGGTACCATGCCATAGAGTCCACCCTTCAAAGCAGCCATTTTCTCCAGGGGAGCTGATCTCTGTCAGCTGGAGATCAGTTGTAAAAGCAGGAGATCCCCAGGCCCCACCTGGAGGCTGGCAACCCTAGTCTAATGGCTGGAAATTACCAGGGAGTCGTTACCTGCTAAATATCAGGAGAAACCTCCTAACTGTAAGAGTGGTTGAGCAGTGGAACAGACTGCCTCGGGAGGTGGTGGATGCTCCTTTGCTGGACGTTTTCATGCAGAGGCTGGACGACCATCTTTCAGGTATGTTGTAGGGCTATCTTTCGGCTATGCTCCTGCAGAATACAGGGGGGTTGGACTAGATGACCTGCAAGGTCCCTTCCAACTCTAACATTCTATGATTCTACGAACAATGAGTGAAAGTGGAGAAGAACAATGGAGGCTCTCCCTGCTCTGCATGTGGCCCGCTTCCTATCTGAAGGCAAGAAGGAGGAGGAGGAGGAGACTGGATTTATACCCCGCCCTTCACTCGGAGTCTCAGAGCGGCTTACAAACTCCTTTCCATTTCCCTCCCCACAACAGACACCCTGTGAGGTAGGTGGGGCTGAGAGAGCGCTTTCCATAACTGTCCTTGAGTGAACAGCTCTGACAGAACTATGGCTTACCCAAGGTCATCCAGCAGCTGCAAGTGGAGGAGTGGGGAATCAAACCCGGTTTATTTATTTATTTAACATTCAATTTATATATCGCTCTAACCCCGAAGGGTCTCTGAGCGGTTTACATACAGTGTTTCCAATTTCCTATCTAAGGCCACATTGCATATATCGGGAGGGGACTGCCTACCGGCACCCAGGCAGCAGGGCTTGTTGTAATCCGACTTCCTTCTTCAAGCGGGCTTTTCAGGTGTCGGCGCACTTCTCCCAGATCAGAGTCCACGCACTTAACCACTAGACCAAACTATAAGTTGTCTGGGAGGCTTGATTCTCTCCTCCCTTTTCTGCATGCAACTGATACTCAGCTTCTCTCAATCCTTCTGAAGCCTGTGTAATCTTCACCAGCCAGATTTCTTTTCTTTTCCTTCCTTCCTTCCTTCCTTCCTTCCTTCCTTCCTTCCTTCCTTGCAGGAGGAAAGTTATATTCTCTTAGTTAATTTACAAAGTCATTCTCACCCCAAACGTAGTGGACAGTCTGTGTGGGTGGTCCAGTTTTGCTGCTGTTCGTTAGCATAATGAGAGCCGGTTACTTTACTCTTAGCTACAGTGAGAGATGCAAGGCATCGCAGGAGGGGGAGCCATTTGGAAATCCTACCACGCTAGACTTATATAAGCTTTCAGAGGACTTGAGTAGGCTGATTCCTCCTCTCCTCTCCCCCCTTCGTTCCCATTAATGGTTCCATTTCATTAAATTACGAAGTCATTTTTCTTCCATACCTGAGGGTTCCCGTGGGGAACTAGAAATCCCTCCCTTGTGTGGGAGTGGCCCCACGGTGTTGCTTTCACCATCCGCACCGGTGCCCACCAGTTTAGGTGCATCAATAAGCACCTTTTCGTTCCTTATCCAGGCGTAACAAATCATTCACACTAAAAACCAGAAAGATTTGATCAGTTTAAGGCCAGCCAGGTGGCACCTGGACTTTCTCCTTGGTTCTCTTCTGTGTCTAGAAAGGAAGACGGTTTCAGTCAACACACTGAGCATTGGAAGTCCTTAACCGGTCTTGTCCTGTCCACAAAAAGCAGGCTTCTTAGCAGTTGGAGGATTAGATACATTTCGCTCTGAGTCACTCTGCTGACTCTCCTGCTGTTTCCTTTGGCGCCAGACTTTTCCGCTTCTGTTCCTGAACTGTTGTGTGGCATTTACTCTACACAGTCGGACAGCTGCTACAGTCTGGTGACAGTAGTTGTGGCACGTATTGTTTTGAAGAGCAAGGGCACCCCGAAGCATGTCTCGTCGAAGAAGCAAAACAATCAGCCGGCGTGTCCTACCCAGTTTCCTAAGGGCAGGGTGAGCTGTTTTTGACGTTCGAGACAAAATATTCGCTTGGCATCTTCCCTTACATGTACACACGTAGCTGCCTTATACTGTCAGACCACTGGTTGATCAAGGCCAATATTGTCTACTCAGGCCGGCAGCAGCACTCCGCTGGGCTCTTTTTGTAGCAGGTACTCATTTGCATATTAAGCGACACACCCCTAATGTAGCCAATCCTCCAAGAGCTTACAGTAGCTCCTGTAAGAAGAGCTCTGTAAGCTCTTGGAGGATTGGCTACATTAGGGGGTGTGGCCTAATATGCAAAGGAGTTCCTGCTACAAAAAGAGCCCTGCGAGGGTCTCTGCCAGAGGGCTTTTGCAACACCTACTGCCTGCTCCTTTCGACTGGAGATGCCAGGGATTGAACTTGGGACCTTCTGTAGGCCACACAGGAAGCTGCCTTGTAATTAATCAGCAAGAAGAAGAAGAGGAGGAGGAGGACGAGGAGGACAAGAACGGGGAGAGGAGGAGATTGGATGTATACCCCGCCCTTCACTTGGATTCTCAGAGCAGCTTACAAACTCCTTTCCCTTCCCCTCACAACAGACACCCTGTGAGGTAGGCGGGGCTGAGAGAGCTCTGACAGAAACTGCCCTTGAGAGAACAGCTCTGACAGAACTATGGCTTGCCCAAGGTCATCCAGCAGCTGCAAGTGGAGGCGTGGGGAATCAAACCCGGTTCTCCCAGATTACAGTCCGCGCACTTAGCCATGACACCAAATTGGTCCACCAAGCTCAGTATTGTCTAATCAGGCTGGCAGGTGGTCTCCAAGGTCTCAGGCAGAGTTCTTTCACATCACCTACTACCTGATCCTTTTAACTGGAGGTGTCAGGGATTGAAGCTGGGGCCTTCTGCATGCCAGGAAGAGCTTCTGCCGCTGCACCACAACTCTCCCCCTACCCTTGTGCTAGATTTTGGAGCTAGTGATAGAGGGTTTGCTGTCTTGTCAACTATTCAAATGAAACATTCTAGTATCCCAATGGGGTCTACGGACAGATCTCTCTGACTCAGGGGATGGAGGCCACAGTCAGTTGGGAGTGGACCAGAGGTGCAGCCAAGCTTTTTTTGACAACTGGTACACCAGCACCACAGAAGCCCCTATCCACTTGTTTTCCTAGTTGGTTGACAACCCAAGGTCCATACTATCTTCGATGCCTTCTCAGACCCTAGTCATAAGATCATTACATTGGAAGAACCCAAAAGGTCATTCGCTTGTGCTGTGGAGCATGGTGATCCGTCCAACAGCCCCTTCCCTTCTGCTACCCAAAGGGGCCCATGGAATCGAACCATCCATGCTTGGCTGAGGGTCAGCAAAGTCAGGCCTTTCATCAGCTGCTTGGCAAGTAGGACTAAGCACAGGGAGATGGGCTGTGAGTTCCACAGGCCTGCTGTATTCCAAAACAAATCCAGGCTGCAGTTCTAAACTCACTTGCTTGGGAATGTTCAGCCAGAACCACATCAATAGTTTCAGGATACAGCAGCCAGACTGATAAGTGGGATGTGCCATTCTTAGTGTGCATTAGAAGACCTTGACTTGCTTGTTTAGGTATGCAGTAAAGTGAAGAAGAAGACTGGATTAATACCCCGCCCTTCACTACCCGAAGGAGTCTCAGAGTGGTTTACAATCTCCTTTCCCTGCCCTCCCCACAACAGATACCCCATGAGGCAGGTGGGGATGAGAGAGCTCTGAGAGAACTCCTCCTGAGAGAACAGCTCTGAAAGAACTTGTAACTGACCCAAGGTCACACCAGCAGCTGCATGTGGAGGAGTGGGGAATCAAATCCAGTTCTCCCAGATTAGAGTCCACACTCCTAACCACTACACCAAACTGGTTCTCCTTAAACTGGCAAGAGCTGTATAAGGAATAAAGTTGGTTTAAGAAGAGAACAAACTTTGTAAGAAAGAGGAGAAAGAGATGTCTAACTGTCTAACTAACTAGGAGAGAGTCAGAAGGGAACTGATCTCAGCAGAAGCAGGAAAAGCCCTAAGTGAGCCAATCAGGAGACAGGAAGGAGACTATTTGAAAAAAGTAGGAAGTCCCTAATCTCACTATGTTAACTAGTTCTTCCCTCTGCTGCCCCCTGAAGGAAGTTCTTGTCATCTTCTTTATCTATGCACGATAGACCTTGCATATTCCAATAGCTCTTGGTTTATTCTGGGGCACAGTTCCAAATACTTTTGCTGTTCACATAAAGACAACATGGTTTGGAACAAGGATACTTGAAGGGCTACCTCTTTCCATATGAACCTGCTAGACCTTTGAGGTCTGCTTCTGAGGAGGGCCTGCTAAGGGTACCTCACCTACAGAAAATAGACAAGCAATAACCAGAGATAGAAGAAGAAGAGGAGGAGGAGGAGGAGATTGGATTTATACTCCACCAGAGCAGTTTACAGTAGGTGGGGCTAAGAGAGCTCTTTCGAGACCTGCTCCTGAGAAAACAGCTCTGAGAGAAGTTGTAACTGACCCAAGGTCACACCAGCAGTTGCATGTGGAGGAGTGGGGAATCAAACCCGGTTCTCCCAGATTAGAGTCCGTGCTCCTAACCACTACTCGAAACTGGCTTTTTTCTATGGTGGGACAACACTTGCGGCCCCACTCCCCACTAATGGAGTCAGTGAGGTGTAGTGGTTGCAGTGTTGGACTGTGATCTGGGAGACCCACATTATAATCCCAGCTCTGCCATGGAAGCTTGCTGGGTGACCTGGGGCCAGTCACGCGCTCTCTCAACCTGACCTACTTCACAGGGTTGTTATGAGGATGAAATGGAGGAGAGGAAAACAATGTAAAGCCCACCACCTCCCAAGGAAGCCTGTTCCACTGTTTCCGGAGGATCTCCAGCTCCCATCTGCAGGCTGGCAACCCTACCTGGGTTAAAAACCATAAGAACATAAGAGAAGCCATGTTGGATCAGGCCAATGGCCCATCCAGTCCAGCACTCTATGCCAAACAATGGCCAAAACCCAGGTGCCATCAGGAGGTCCACCATCAGGGCCAGAACTCCAGAAGCCCTCCCACTGTTAGCCCCCCAAGCACTAAGAATACAGAGCAGCACTGCTTCAAACATCGTGTTCCATCTATATCCTGTGGCTAATAGCCACCGATGGACCTCTGCTCCATATGTTTATCCAGGGGTCATTTCGTAGAAAAAGAGGTGCAGGACCTCATTAGCATGAACCATTAGCATAACTCATTTGCACATGCCACACACCCTGACATCACCAGATGTGTGTCAGAAGGCAACACCCACCACTCAGGCTCCACTGGACTGTTTTGGATTGCTAGCTATTGGGGGGGGGAACGTGCAGATCTGTCCTCGCAGAGGAGGGAGAGCTTGTACCTGAATAAAACTTGGTCTTAAAGGTGCAAGCTGGCGCGCCACGTCACAGTGCTTGAACCCTTCAAGGTGATAGAGCCTTTTGGCCAACCTCTTGGCAGCCTCGCTGTCTGCCTTGCAGCCGTTGGCGAGAGTGTCCGTGCTTCCCTGGTCCAGTTGTTCTGTGCTGCCCATGTCGGAATCCGAGTCAGAAAGGGTGTCTTTGATGCTGGCTTCGCTGCAAGAACAAAACACGGGGAAAGAAGAAGCAGAAGCTCAGCAGGAGGGCTTGCATAGCAAGTGGGATTCTCAGGCACCCACTGGGGAAATCACAAAACTGGTGCAGATTAGGTCCCGCCCAACACACGCCCCAATAAAACCTTTAGAAAAGAGCAGGAGTCCAGCAGCGCCTTAAAGACCAACAAAATTTGTGGCAGGGGACGGGTTTCCGTGAGTCGCTGCTCGCTTCTTCAGATCAGGCAAAAAGTCACAGGGGCTGACATTATTTGTATGGAGAGAGATCGGGATGGGTAGCCATGTTTGTCTGTAGCAGTAGGAAAGAGCAAGAGTCCAGTAGCACCTTAGAAACTAGCAACATTTGTGGCGGGAGTGAGCTTTTGTGTGTCACTACTCACTTCTTCAGATCTGGCAAAAAGTCGTAGAGGCTTACAGCAGTGTTCCCTCTAAGCTGAGTTAGTGTGAGTTAGCTCACCGTTTCTTAGCCTCCGGCTCACACATTTTTGCCTTCGCTCAGGAAGGACGGCTCCAGAGCAAACTAATGTATGCAGTAGCCAAATTGCTCGTTCACAGCTTTAATGCCAGTAGCTCACAAAGTAGAATTTTTGCTCACAAGACTCCACAGCTTAGAGGGAACATTGCTCACAGGGTGTCTGCCTGTTGTGGGGAGGGGGAGGGAAAAGGAGTTTGTAAACCTTTCTGAGACTCCCTTGGGTAGTGAAGGGCAGGGTATAGATCCAATCTCTTCTTCTTCTTCCCTCTCAACTGAGTTACTGTGAACTAGCTCACCGTTTTTTAGCCTCCGGCTCACACATTTTTGCCTTAGCTCCGGGAGGATGGCTCCAGAGCAAACTGATTTTTGCAGCAGCCAAATCGCTCGCTCACAACTTTAACGCCAGTGGCTCACAAAGAAGAATTTTTGCTCACAAGACTCCACAGCTTAGAGGGAGGTCACCCATCCAAGTACTAGCCAGGGTCAAATATTTTACTCAGAAGGAAGTAGCGGGTATGTTAGTCCTGGTTACCCGCACATCAAGAAAGAAGTGTGGGGCGGGGGAGAGTAATTAACATGTGTAATTCACTGCTGCAGGAAGTGGTGGCAGCTACAACCACAGACAGCTTCAAGAAGGGATTGGATAAACATCTGGAGCAGAGGTCCATCAGTGGCTGCTAGCCACACGGTGTAGATGGAACTCGCTGTCTGGGGCAGTGATGCTCTGGATTCTTGGTGCTTGGGGGGGCAGCGGGGGGTGTTTCTGGAGTTCTGGCCTCACTGGTGGATCTCTTGATGGCTCCTGGGTTTTGGCCACTGTTTGTCACAGAGTTTTAGTCTGGATGGGCCATTCGCCTCATCCGACATGGCTTCTCTTAGATTCTTATGGCAGATTCCTCCACCCAAATAGAATCAGGATTGCCTCAGGCCAAGAAGACACTGCTAGATTGTACCACAACACAATTAATAATTCAAATCTATTATGTCCACGGTGTGATCCTAAACAGAGTTATACCCTGAGCTAGCTCACAGTTTTTTAGCCTCCAGCTCACACATTTTTGTCTTCGCTCAGGAAGGATGGCTCCAGAGCAAACTAATGTATGCAGTAGCCAAATTGCTCGTTCACAGCTTTAATGCCAGTAGCTCACAAAGTAGAATTTTTGCTCACAAGACTCCACAGCTTAGAGGGAACATTGCTCACAGGGTGTCTGCCTGTTGTGGGGAGGGGGAGGGAAAAGGAGTTTGTAAACCTTTCTGAGACTCCCTTGGGTAGTGAAGGGCGGGGTACAGATCCAATCTCTTCTTCTTCCCTCTCAGCAGAGTTAGTGTGAGCTGGCTCACCGTCTTTTAGCCTCCGGCTCACACATTTTTGTCTTAGCTCCGGGAGGATGGCTCCAGAGCAAACTGATTTTTGCAGCAGCCCAATTGCTCGCTCACAACTTTAACGCCAGGGGCTCACAAAGAAGAATTTTTGCTCACAAGACTCCACAGCTTAGAGGGAGGTCTCCCATCCAAGTACTAGCCTGGGTCAAATATTTTACTCAGAAAGAAGTAGCGGGTATGTTAGTCCTGGTTACCCGCACATCAAGAAAGAAGTGTGGGACGGGGAGAGTAATTAACATGTGGAATTCTCTGCTGCAGGAAGTGGTAGCAGCTACAACCACAGACAGCTTCAAGAAGGGATTGGATAAACATCTGGAGCAGAGGTCCATCAGTGGCTGTTAGCCACACAGTGTAGATGGAACACACTGTCTGGGGCAGTGATTCTCTGGATTCTTGGTGCTTGGGGGGGGCAAAGGGGGGGGTGCTTCTGGAGTTCTGGCCTCACTGGTGGCTCTCTTGATGGCTCCTGGGTTTTGGCCACTGTTTGTCACAGAGTTTTAGTCTGGATGGGCCATTCGCCTCATCCACCATGGCTTCTCTTAGATTCTTATGGGAGATTCCTCCACCAAAATAGAATCAGTTTGCCTCAGGCCAGGAATGCACCACTGGATTGCACCACAACACAATTAATAATTCAAATCTATTATGTCCACGGTGTGGTCCTAAACAGAGGTATACTCTTCTAAGTCCATTGTCTTTTTTGGATTTAAAAGGGCGTAACCCTGTTTGCACTATAATTTGGCTAGCCAGCCAGTCAGACTGTGACATCCAGATTCAGATTCCACAGCCATGGATCTGCATCACGGTTGCCAACTCTAGGTTGGGAAGTACTTGGAGATTTAGGGGATGGACCCTAAGGAGGGTGGTGTCCAATGCTCCCTTTAAGCTGTGGAGTCTTGTAAGCAAAAAAATCTACTTTCTGAGCTACCAGCATTAAAGTTGTTAGCAGGTGATTTGGCTAAGCTACTGCATAAATTAGCCTGCTCTGGAGCCCTCCTTCCTGAGCTGAGACAAAAATGTGTGAGCCGGAGGCTAAAGAACTGTGAGCTAGTTCACACTAACTCAGCTTAGAGGGAACACTGGCGGTTTTTGGGGAGGGGAGGAACCTTGTTGGTATATAACGCCACAGAGTCCGCCCTGCAAAGGAGACAGAGGCTGGCAGTTCTAATCTGCACAGCCATGCAATCCTAAGCAAAGTTATACTTTCTAAGTCCACTGATGCCAATGAGCTGAGCGGTGTGTAAGTCTGCTTAGGATACACTGTGGGGTTGCCGCCAGTAACACATTACTGTACCATACCAGGAGACAGATGAAGATGGGTAGCCATGTTATGGTATACAGAGCCAGTTTGGTGTAGTGGTTAAGTGCACGGACTCTAATCTGGGAGAACCAGGTTTGATTCCCCACTCCTCCACTCCCACCTGGCTGGATGACCTTGGGCAAGCCGTAGCTCTGATAAGAGCTGTCCTTGAAAAAGAGCAGTTTCTGTCAGAGCTCTCTCAGCCCCACCTACCTCACAGGGTGTCTGTTGTGGGGAGGGGAGGGGAAAGGAGTTTGTAAGCCGCTCTGAGACACCTTTGGGTAGTGAAGGGTGGGGTATAAATCCAATATCTTCTTATTCTGCCTATAGTAGAGAAGAGCAAGAGTCTGGTAGCACCTTAAAGACTAACACAATTTGAGGCAGGGTGTGAGCTTTCGTGAGTCACTGCTCACTACTTCAGATCTGAAGAAATGAATCTGAAGGAGGTATCTGAAGAAGTGAGCAGTGACTCAGGAGAATTCACCCCCTGCCACAAACGGTGTTCGTCTTCAAGATGCTACTGGACTCTTTGGTCTTTTCTGCTGCAACAGACAGAATAACACGGCTTCCAATCTTGATCTTTCTCCGTGTGGGCACGGTCAGCCTCTACGACTTTTTGCCTGATCTGAAGAAGTGAGTAAAGGTAAAGGTAAAGGTTCCCTTGCTCGAAAGCCAGTCGAATCCGACTCTAGGGTTGCGGTGCTCATCTCCGTTTCAAAGCCGAAGAGCCAGCGCTGTCCGAAGACATTTCCGTGGTCATGTGGCCGGCATGACTAAACACCAAGGCGCACGGAACGCTGTTCCCTTCCCACCGAAGTGGTACCTATTTATCTCCTTGCAATTTCTTGCTTTCGAACTGCTAGGTTGGCAGGAGCTGGAACTAGAGACGGGAGCTCACTCCGTCATGCGACACACTCGGGTCTCGAACTGCTGAACTACTGACCTTCCACAGCCTGCAGTTCAGCGTCTTAACCACTTGAGCCACCGCAGCTCCATGAAGAAGTGAGTAGTGACACACAAAAGCTCACCCCTGCCACAAATGTTGCTCGTTTCTAAGGTGCTACTGGACTCTTGCTCTCTCCTACTGCTACAGACAAACATGGCTACCCATCTTGATCTCTCCCCATACGAATAATGTCAGCCCCTGTGACTTTTTGCCTGATCTGAAAAAGAAAGCAGCGACTCACGAAAACCCGTCCCCTGCCACAAATTTTGTTGGTCTTTAAGGCGCTGCTGGACTCCTGCTCTTTTCTGTCATGCCAGGGTTGTTGTGGCGGCTAAAACAAATCCCCTGTTTTCTACTCGGAGTCCCTAGAAGACTTTGCAAGATGGAAACAATTCTTTCAAATACCCTCTCTGTTTTCTTTACAGAACCCTTCCGATCTTCTCTTCCTTATCTCCACACAGACAGCCAGAAAGATAATGAAATATATCGGCTGATGATACCCTGAGTATATAAATGAAACATAAAGACATATGAAGATAAATAATATCAGGAAAACCTTAGAAAGGAAACAAAGAGGGAAGCTGGGTGGTGGGGGGGGGGAGAGGATTGCTTCGTTAATAACCAGGCAAGCCTCCCCCTTTCTCCTGCAAGCCTACATTACAAGCATGCTGGTTCTATTAACCAGAGAAAGTTGCCACAGTCCTTTCTTTTTTAACTAAAACCTTGCCAGGTAGAGATTGGGAACAATGGGAGGAGGGGGAAACGTTCAGGCCCTTCCAGATGTTAGCCAATGTGTTTGGGAGGTGGGGGTGGGACCCTTTTCCAGAGCACTGGTTATCCCACAGGGACCCAGAGCAGCACATTGTGAAACGTGAGGCAGATCCAGTTACAACAAAGCATGCTCCACGGAGTTCCCCCCCCCCCATCGCACAGAGCAGGGGAAGGGTTAACCGGAGGGGTTGCACATTAACAGTGGAAGATTATGGAATGTTTATCCAGCGTTCAGATTTCCTGTTTGAGTGTTTGGATTTCCTGAAATCTCTTCTATCAGTCCAAGGGGGTGTCCAGTGAGTGGCCCTCTCTCTCTCTCTCTCTCTCTCCTTTTTTTTTTAACCCTTCTTTCTGCTCACATGGGTAGACTTTCCTTCCTGCCGCCTCCCCAATTTCGTTTGTGTCTCCTCACCAGCCAGAGCTTTTATGGATGCAGTTGACTGCCACCACTCTTAGGCTCCCTGAGAACAACTGTGCACCGCTGGACTTTGGGATTTCTTTTCTTTTGAAGCAGCCAGCAGACATTAACACGTTCCTGGGAGGGAAGAAGTGTGGCCAGTCCCCCACCCCCCCAAAAAAAAATTGCCAGTGGGGGAAAAAAAAGAATTTTCACATTTGTTTTAAAGCAATGGAATGATGGCCTTCGACTTGGCGGAGACTTTTGGAATGGGAGTTCAAAGAGGACAAGTCTCGGTGAGTTCCCAGTGCTGCTTTTTTCATACAGTTCATAATGCAAAAGAGAAAAGGAGGGGGGGAGACTCGGGCTGTCGCACTAGGTGCAAATTAAAAACCAGAAGTGGCTATACTGGGATACTATTTTCCCATTTCAGTTGCCTCAAAATGTAAGCTTTCCCCCCCCTGCACAGAATTCTTTCTCAGTGCCGCTTGCACAAGAAGGGTCTCTTTCTCTTTGTATGTACATACCGTCCCATGAATCTGCCCTACTCATGGGGGGGGGGATGTCACTCATTTTGAAGAACTTCTCTGCTGAGCAAAGTTTTTCAGAACCGGGTTCATCGAAAAGCCAAATGTTCAGTTCCATTGCCTCTGGTACTGGCGGAAAAACTCATAATTCAGATTTGGGTTGTTGTGTCACACATACATACACACACACACAATAACTGGATTTTTACAGCTGAATGGTATTTGCATTCCTCGAAGGCCTGCTGCAGATCGCTGGTTTAGTTTTTATAATTCAGGGCAACACACATGCCTTTTTTCTTTTCTTTTCTGCGGTTCTTCTCAAATATTTCTGGGAGTTGGAAGAGATGCAAGGGACACAGAAAAGGCTAACTTTATCCACAGGGTTTTTCCCCCCTCCCAGCCGACAATATGATAGTCAGAAAAGAATGCAAAAACCCTAATCCTTCAGCCAGACCATGAGGGCAGAGTGCTCTTAGCAAGATGGGTCTTGAAGAAGATCATGGTGGAAAAGAACATGGTGGTCGCAGTTCAGAAAGACCCGACGTTAACAGAAGACCTTAAGGCCATCCCTGTGAAAAATGATGTGGATTAAATGTTAAATGGAAGCGGATCCAGCTCATTCCTGACTATGCAATATTTTACTCCACCCAGTTAACAAAATAGGGGCCATTTTCACAAGAGGCAGTTAACTCAGTTTTTGCAACCCCAGCATCTGTAGTTCAAAATTGCAATGCACGCCAGCTAGAGCGCAAATTTGGTTTTAAGATGAACCTTCCTCCATTTACTGCTGGGTGAGCCTTCTCCGACTCGCAAGACAACCCTAAACAGATTTTATACTAGGTTTGCCTGGTCCCCCTTGGCCACCGGTGGGGGATGGGGGGGTTAGGGTTGCCAGATCCAGGTTGGGAAACTCCTGGAGATTTGGGGGTGGAACCTGGGGTGGACAGGAACCTCAGTGGGGTACAGTGCCCTAGAGTCCCCCTTCCAATCCCGCCATTTTCTCCAGATGAACTGATCTCTGTCGTCTGGAGATGAGTTGTGATTCCAGGGAATCCCCAGGTCACACCTGGAGGTCGACATCCATATTTTATACCCTTCTGGGTTAAGAAGGGTTAGAACTCCGCTTGGCATTGTACTGTAGAGCAGAAAACCTACACACACTAACCAGAGAGCAGAACCGATTTCAACCCATGCTGCTCAAAGTGCTTTCTGCACCTCTCTCCTGCATGTGTGAAAGGCATGTACATATGCATGCATAAATAAATACATTTTAAAATGTGTTTTTAGTGGATGTTTTAAATCAGTTGTTGGCCTTGGAGGAAGTGGATCTTCAGTTCCATTTCAATTTTCATGCATTTTGGTGGAATGAATTCCCATATGCATTCAGGGCCCTGGCGGGACCTTTTACAGTTCCACTGGGCCCGTAAGATGGAGCTTTTCTATCAGGCTTTTAGTTGAGGCAGTGGGCATCCTCCCTCTGTCGCCTCCCCCTCCCAGTGGATCAGATCTGTGCAATCATTCGGAACCCCAAAACAGACCTTGTCTGTTGAGGCTTTGGTTAGAAATACGGGAATTAGCAATTGTATTTTATTTGATGTATTTTAATTGTTTTGTATATTGTCTATGATGGAACCCACCCTGAGCCTGCTCTGCAGGGAGGGCGGGATACAAATCGAATAAAATAATAAATAATAATAAACAGAGGCATATTATCTTACTTGCAAAAGTATCTGGTAGTTCTTTTCCCAGCCATCTTAGGGGGGGGGGGTTGTTTGTTTCAGTCTATACTGTTGGCTAGATTGCTTTTACAACTGATTTGATGAATGGTATACATTTTTTTTGAAAATTGGTTTTACTTTTACTGCTTCTTTCGTCTGCATTGCGATGCGGCTTATTCTGTGTCTAGGCTGTCACTGTTCGGGATTTGTTATTTAGGTGTTTTAATTTTTAAATTTTTCAGTTTAATGTTTGTATGCTGCCTTCCGCCTCCTTTGAAAGAGTAGGAAATGTAGGATATAAAGCTCTTAAATTTAAAAACAGCATGAATAAATAATGCATTTTAATCTCTGGATCGTTTTTTTCCCCCATAGAAAATATTCATACGAGAAAAGGGTTCTTTTCTTCATTTCAGCCTTGTCTCCCAGCATGGAAGTACAGCGCGGAAACTTTCTAAGTTCTGCCAAAACTGACTCCCAGAGTTCTATAAATTGCGCCCATGCTTATTTTCTTTAGGGATCCCCTTTCTCTGCTCTCAGGTAAAACTGAGGAGATTGAGGGGAAAACTTTGATCATTTCACATCCAGATTTTCTTCCCTTGGCCCTCATTTCAGCTCTCCGGTGAAATTGACAAGACCTGGGGAAATGCTTGTCAATTTCACCAACTCTGATTTCCTCCTCTCCCTTAAAAGGACTGTTCTGTGTCAATTTCAGTGGAAAATAAGGGAGGGGCAATAAAGGAAGTTCTACTGGGAAGCGCTGAAGGGATAGTGATGGGATTGCATCACAGGCTAGTTGTTCCCCAGTTTAACAAACATCTGGAGCAGCAGTGGCTTCTGGGATAGGACATAGGCAATATCCCCAACCCCCACACACAAACACACTGTTGAAGTGAGAGGGGAAGGTGGATGCTGGGAGGTGACAGGAGAGCTGCGGTGCCATGGCATTCCAAAGTGGGCTATATCATTCAAGAAGCAGGGCTCAAGAAGGGCTCGTACCCATCCATGCAACATGCATTTTTGCAGCCTCAAATTGCCTCGGGCCCATGCAGAAGAAAAAGACCATGAACACAATTTTACACTGTGCAAATATTTGCTCTGTTTCTCTGTTGAAAATTGGCTCCCCTGCTCTGCTATTAACATTCAAATGGAGAAAAATGTATACCTTTCATTAGGGATACCCAAACCCACATCAGTTCAGCTCACAATCAGAGAGCTGATGTTTCAACAAACTGTTCTTCTCTTCCTCAGCATGCGGATGTTCATAATGTTCCCTCAATGTATTCCTTCCTATCAGTAGAGTGCCCCAAATGCACTCCTTGTGCATGTGTCTTCTTACATAGGGATGGGCACAAACCGAACCATGAGGCAAAATTCATGATGAATTTTACCCTGTTTGTGGTTCGCAAACAGAAGTTCGTGATGGGTTCACCGTCACAAACTTCCACAAACATTTAGAGTGGTTTGTGCGGTTCATGGATGGAGCAGAAAGCAGAGGTTTAAAGGGACTCAGAGACCCTTTAAACCTGTTTCCCACTATAGCTGCAAAAACAGCTAAGCGGCGAGGAGGCTCCCCGGCACTCAGCTGTTTTGGGCTGTCTTGTGCAGTCCCTTTAAACTTCAAAAGAACTGCAGGAGACAGGGTGAAAACCAGCTGCTCGGTGGGGAGGTGTTCCTGCCATGCAGCTCTTTCGGGCTGTCTTCTGTAGTAGTTTAAAGGGACTGCAGAAGACAGCCCGAAAGAGCTGAGTGGTAGAGACAGCCCTGCAGGACAGGCTAATATTGCAGATTTGGGGTGGGAGAGCTAAGGGAGAGAACAAGAGAGAAGACTACCTAAAGCCACCTAGTGAGTTTGTGGCAGACATGTGATTTTGGCCCAGGATCTCCTAGATCATATCTTGTTCTCAGAGTCACTATGCTATGCGAGCTCACATGAGCTTCTCTTCCTTTTGCAAGAACATCCAATGTGTATGTCTTGAGTGAAGTGAAGTGGCTAAGTTTGCAGAGGACGCTAACTTGTTCAGGGTGCTGAAAACCAGAGAGGACTGTGAGGTGCTCCAGAGGGATCTGTCGAGGTTGGATAAGCATGTGGCAGTGTGGCAAATGAGATTCAACACAGGCAAGTGCAAAGTGATGCACAATGGCGCCAAAAATCCCAGCTATAAATACATGTTGATGGGGTCTGAACTGGTGGTAACTGACATGGAGAAAGATCTTGGAGTCATGGGAGATGAAAATGTCGACTCAGTGTGCGACTGCAATTAAAAAAAAGGCAAATGTTATGCTGGAGATCATTAGGAAGGGAACTGAAAACAAATCAGCCAGTATCGTAATGCCCCTGTATACATCTATGGTGGGCCTCGTTTGGAATACTGTGTACAGTTTTGGCTACCACACCTCAAAAAATATATTATAGCATTGGGAAAGGTGCAAAAAAAAGGGCAACTAAAATGATTAAGGGGATGGAAAGCTTTCCCTATGAAGAAAAGTTTAAGAGGTTAGGGTTCTTTAGCTTGGAGAAATGACGACTGAGGAGTGACATGATAGAGGTTTACAAAATTATGCGTGGGATAGAGAAGGTAGAGAAAGAAGTAGTTTTCCCTCATTCTCTCAATACAAGAACCCATGGGCACTCAATGAAATTGCTGAGCAATTGGGTTAGAACAGATAAAAGGAAGCCCTTCTTCACCCAAAGTGTGATTAACTAACATGTGGAATTCACTGCCACAGGAGGTGGTGACAGCTACAAGTACAGACAGATTCAAGAGGGAACTGGATAAACATATGGAGCAGAGGTCCATCAGTGGACCTATAAGTATATGTCCACTATGTCTGGGGCAGTGATGCTCTGTATCCTTGGTGCTTTGGGGGGCCACAGTGGGAGGGCTTCTGGAGTTCTGGCCCCACTGGTGGACCTCCTGATGGCCCCTGGGTTTTGGCCACTATGTGACACAGAATGTTGGACTGGATGGGCTATTGGCCTCATCCAACAAGGCTTCTCTTATGTTCTGGTTCTGCTGGTGGACCTCCTGATGGCCCCTGGCTTTTGGCCACTATGTGACACAGAGTGTTGGACTGGATGGGCCATTGGCCTGATCCAATAAGGCTTCTCTTAAGTTTTGGCTCCAACGGTGGACCTCCTGATGGCCCCTGGGTTTTGGCCACTATGTGACACAGAGTGTTGGACTGGATGGGTCATTGGCCTGATCCAACACGGCTTCCCTTATGTTCTTGAGGAGCTTTAAAAAGCCTATTAAACCAGGTCATCTGAAACCATTTCCTTGCTGTGGTTCAGCATATGATGTCTAGAAGAAGAGAAAGAGAGAGAGAGGAGTGTGGCTTGCAAATTTAAGCTCTTTTCCTTCCCACAAGCTTGTTTCAATGCCATTTTTATTGCTGATGTACTGCAGGGAGGAAAGAGAAAGCTGCCGAGAGCTTTAGATATGGAAAATTGAGATTCATTTTTGAAATGGAGCCAGTGGTGGCTTAATCCAACATATGGCTCTTCGCTCATGTGCATCACCCCACTGAAGCTCTGCAGAAGGCGTGTTCTTGGTGCCTCAATAAGAGCCAATTTAAACAATGTGGGGGTGTTTCGTTCCCAGTTCGGGGCTAAACCTCAAGGGTAAAGTGTTGCCAGAAAGTGTGGGCATCCATTCACATGCATGGGTGCAATGACCTCACTGTGGATTCCATAACAGTGGACGTTCCAACAGGGTTTGCACCCTTTTTTTGCATTTCCACTGATACAAAAGTTTCCACAAATTCTCATTGGGAGAATAACATTTGAGTCCAGTGGCATCTATAAGACCAACAAAGTTGTATTCAAGGTATTAAAGGTGCCATAAGTATCGATAAGTATCTCAACCAACTGTAAACTGGAAAAAGTTATATACCACAATGGAATTGTTTGTATTCATCTTTTCCTTGTTTATTAAAAATGTTCAATTTAAAAAAAGGTGCCACTGGACTCAAATTTTGTTCTGCTGTTTCGGACCAACACGGCTACCCACCTGAACCTATTTCAAAGGGACTCGGGAGGTATGTGGTATAGAAATTCTTCCTGTGCATATGAGGTCATCCTCCACAACGTCAATGCAGTTAGAGTAAAAAAATAAGCAGGAGAATTTAGCAGCTTCAAAACTATCAAGTTTTTATTCTTGCAGAAACTTCCAAGGACCACAGCCCACTCCATCAGAGGCCATGCTATGTCTGTCTGTCTGTCTGTCTGTCTGTCAATCTATCTATCTATCTATCTATCTATCTATCTATCTATCTATCATCTATCATCTATCATCTATCTATCTATCTATCTATCTATCTACCTATCTATCTATCTATCTATCCTTCCATCCATCTATCCATCTATCTATCTATTGCTGGCCCCAACAAGCAGTCTAGCTGCAGAATTCTGCACTAGCTACAGCCTCTGAACACTCTTCAAGGGTAGCCCCAAGCTGTGAACCTGCCTTTTCAAGGGGAATATAACCCCACCCATGACAGAAGAGCTCTCAAGTCCCTGGCTTGTGGGGCAGAATTTCTTTCTGGTGGGGCTGTATAAACACCCCCCAAAACACCTCACGTGCAGAGTAATTTTCATGTTATGTTTAATGCATGCACAGCTGGATGCGCACCATAAAAAAGGTTTAAAATGAGTTTTTAAAAATTCAGTCAAAAATCTTGTGGGGCTGGCCCTTTAAGAAAGGGGGCAGAGCCCCGAATAGCCCCACTGTAGCTACGGGCCAGGGATTACATTTCAGTTTGTTCACCCGCATCCAGTCCCTTTACTAACTCCAAGCACCAGTTCAGAACATCAGCAGCATCCTTAGGATTAGGTAGGAAAGAAAGGTAGAGCTGGGTATCAGTTTCTTGTCTTGAATTGGCAGCTGGATAGTCCAAAAGAGTTGGATTATTACTTGCCTTTGTCTTCCTTTGTACCTCATCTTTACCCCTTTCAAACCTGGGACAAGAATTTGGCTGAGAAATAGTGACCGGCCCAGCTGATTAAGTTGCTCTTGGGGTTGTAGAGGATAGCTTGAAGAAAACATCAACCTAGTGTCCTGAATCAGTAAAAGGGGGGGTGCCATGTTGGGGATTATTAGAAGAGGAATTGAAAATAATGCTGCTGTTATTATAACCAGAGAGCCACAAACCTTGAAGGACTAAGTCCTTATGTGAGGACTCCATCTTGACCACGGGTCCTGAGACAGTGAAGTCCCAGTTCTGAGAAGAAAAGTAATGACTGACTTTTAAATGCCTCAGTTGCATGTTCAACTAACCTATTCTACAGCTCCATTGCTTGAATAAGTATAGAATTTAGGGTAAGAGTATTGCATATTTTCTTTGTAGCCTTGCTCAGCCTGAGGCTTGAGCAGACGATGTGTAATCTCTTTATTCTTGCTTATTAACATTTCTTACATTTTGAATGCTTGAAGCCTGTAAACATGTCATGCCTATATGGTCTTGCTACCCAAAAAACAGTAAAAGGGGAAGGCAATGGGCGAGCTTACCATGCCTTAGCGCAAATAGCTTGAAAGTCTGAAAGTGAAATAGATCATTCCCTCATTAGCTTGTAAAAGTGAAGCTGGAGGTGCAGCAGCTAGGTAGAGCCTCCAAACAGCAATGCAGATACAGAGTGCTAAATGTGCAAATCCATCCAGCAGGAGATATGCTCAGATCTGCTGGTGGCAGCTGTTAATACCCTTTGAGAAGTTTGATAACCCCTGGGAGTAAGGAAAAGGGGCATCGTCACTAGGCAGAGATTCAGGAAGGCCACAGGGTTTTCTAACCTTCTGGGACCCTATAGGGAACAGGGCTTGTGAGTCCATTCATTCACAGTCCAGTTTGTACATTACAAAGCCCTTACGGGCTGCGGGACCAGCGTGCTCCACGCCGGAGCCTCCACAAGTTCGGGAACACACAGACCCCCCGGAAAGCGGTTCTGAGAGCCCAGTTGTCCCAAAAGGGGGGCGGGCACGAGTGCAGGAGAACTGGGGAAGCTGGAATGTACCCGAACACCGGGGGACCGACGTAGTCCTTCAGGCAAGCGTAGAGACGAACGGGGAGTTTCGGGACCTCCCGGAAGTGACCCCACCCCCGAAGACGCCCAGGCTACCCCATTTGGGAGGTGGGACCAGAGAGAATGACAGGGAAGTTACCCTATCAGCGGATGACGGGAAAGGGGTGGAGTTCACCGGGTGGAGGGAGTTAAATATGGGGAAGCCGAAAAGAGCCGGGGAGGAAGAGAAGAGCGGAGGAGACGAGCATAGGAATAGCGAGAGAGCGAAATCTGAGTACGCTGTCACTCCGAGAAGTGTTGCTGAGAGTGGTGCAACTCTCTCCACTTCAATTCTGAGGCTTTGGCTTCCCCTGTGGGACATCAGGTGACACGGCTGAGGCACCCCTCCCCTCAGGGGAGGACCCCCGGCGTGACAATGAGGACTCTGAATCAAGACTTCAGTGGGAGTTTTGTGCCTCAAAGGAGCCAACAGCAGCGCCATGGGGCAGTTTAAGGAGGAGAAAAGAGCACGGGAGGGAAGGCTGTGGCTGTTTCTGCCCAGCTCACAGTGAGAAAAGGGCTCACGTGAGTCAGGGAGGCATAAAACTCCTACTGAACATGTGATCAGTATGAGTTCTGTGCCTCCCAAACTCACCTGTTGTCCTCACATCGTCACCCAGCGAACACAAAGATTTTAGTAATGTGTAAACTGGCACAAGTTAGCCCAATCTCATGAGATCTCAGAAATTAAGTAGGGTTGGCTCTGGTTAGTACCAAGGAAGTCCAGGGTTGCTGTGCAGAGGCAAGCAAGGGGAAACCGCCTCTGAGCATCTCTTGCCTTGAAAATCCATGAGTTGGCATGAGTCGGCAGCGACTTGACAGCACTTTCCATCACCCAGTTGGCCCATAGACCATGCTTCTGAGCGTGTACAGAGAACGTGCCGCTCAGAACAGTCACACTGCTCTGTCTGTGGATTCCTGCAGTGACACTTCCTGGCAGGCTCGGTGCCAGGCGTTTCCGTAATTAAGCACTGATCCAGAAGGACATGAACAGTCTCTCCACAGGACGGAGGGCAGGTCTGCCAATACAGTTGCGACCTGGGGATTCAGACAGTGGATTCGTTTCTTTTGAAACAGAAGAGCTCCTTAAAAGCACGAGGGCAGGGAAGGCCGAACTGTTCCGATATGAGCCAGGATGTAGTGCTGGCAATCTAAAAAATAAGAGATGTTGCCGGACCGGAGAGCTGCATTGGATAGCCATGACTGCTAGCAACAAAGGCATCCCCTCCGTGGGTCAGTTGGAAGGAATGCTAAATATCTGGCCTTCCTCTGATTCTCTTTGATCAGCAGCTCTGGCAAGGAATTTTTGGGGACAACGCCAGGGCCTTCTGGTTCGGATTAGTCCGGGCGCACTGTGGGAATTGGCTTTCTGGTGGTATTCTGGTATTTCCTCTCTGGGTCACATCCCGCCCTAGAAAATGGGGGGAAGAGCCGAGCAGAGTTTTTGACTAGCGTTGCTCAATGGCTCTACGAATGATGACTCCTTCGAGGTAGAACAAAGTTTTGAGTCCAGGGGGCACCTTTAAGACCGACAAAGTTTAATGCTGGGTATAAGCTTTCGTGTGCAGGCACACTTCTTCGGATACATCGAAGCAGACTGTCTCAAGCCTTACATATAGGTAGAAAGGGGGATGGTAAGTTGCCTCTGAAGCCCTTCCTGGCAACTAACCCCCCACCCTCTTTCTATGGGCATGCGCCCTCCTGCATTAAAACAAAGACGACCGGGCAGTACGCTCTGTGGTTGAGGCGCTGCAGCAATGTGAATGCCTGACCACCAGATGAACCCACGGGGAAACCCGCCCCAGGATGTGCTGTCTGGTTGGTCTGCCCCAAAACATTTTAAGTCGGTGCAATTAGAGGTGCGCCCAGATCGCTGCAAGCCTCCAGTGTGACCACAGCCCAAGATAGGAGATTTCTGGAGATTCTGGGGGCAGAACCTGGGGAGGGTGGAGTTTGGGGAAAGGGCAGGGCCTGAACAGAACATAATGATGCCTCTCGAAGGGCAGGATGTCCCCCCTCCAAAGTAGCCATTTTCTTCAGGGGAACTATCTCTGTCCTCTGGAGAGCCAATTTGGTGTAGTGATTAAGTGCACAGACTCTAATCTGGGAGAGCTGGGTTTGATTCCTCACTCCTCCACTTGCACCTGGCTGGATGACCTTGGGCAAGCCATAGTTCTGTCAGAGCTGTTCTCTCAAGGACAATTCTGGAAGGAGCTCTCTCAGTCCCATTTATCTCACAGGGTGTCTGTTGTGAGGAGGGGAAGGGAAAGAAATTTGTAAGTCGCTCTAAGACACCTTTGGGTAGTGAAGGGTGGGGTATAAATCCAAACTCTTCTTCTTCTTCTCTTCATCGGTTGTAATTCTAGGAGATCTCTATCCCTCAGCTTGAGCTTGGCAACCCCAGAACTTCTAAATATATATTTTTAAAGTTAATAAAAATTATTGGATTCCCTGTTTTTGGAGTAATGTTATTGGGTCTCTTGAACTTCACATGGTTCAGGGATTCGACATGTCTTCCAGCCCGGTCTATAACATATGAACAGAATGCCACGATAATGTCTGAAAAGGGTTTGGCTCTCCTTTATTAACATGAAAATAGACAGTGTGTTGTGGTTGACTAAGCTGTAGTGTCTTCCTGCAGCCTTTGCTTGAGCAAGAACAACAACAATCCAGTATGTAATAACCAAGTTACTACCATGGAGACAGATCAAGATGGGTTGCTGTGTTCGTCTGTCTGTAGCAGTAGAAAAGAGCAAGAGTCCAGGAGCACCTTAAAGACTAATAAAATTTGTGGCAGGGGATGAGCTTTCGTGAGTCACTGCTCACTTCTTAGATGCCACTTTGCTGTGACGTTACCCAGGACCTAATGAGAGTGAATAGCAAGGATGCCTGGATTTAATACAGGCCTTGCCATGTGAGGTTGGCAAAAACTGTGGTATGTACAGCCTGGGCAAAAGCCGAAGGATGCATTATTATGTTACATATGAAGCTGCCTTATGCAGAGCAGGTCCAGATAGGTAGGGTTGCCAACCCCGGGTGAGGAAATTCCTGGAGGTTTGCTAGAGCTGAGTCCAGTAACACTTCAGTGGTCCAGTGTCGTAAGTCAGCCTGTGATCAGTGTGCTGAAATACCCGCAAGAGTAAATATACAGAAAGAGACTTCAGCAAAGTGAAACGCATATGCAATCAGCAATAAATCTGTACATAGAATCCATCATAGGAAATATAGAAGTCTACAGAATGCATCAAGTCCAAAGTAGATATCCAACACTTTTCCTAAGCTTGAAAGTGCACCTCTCAAGGTTGCTACTATGTAGAAGAGGACCAAAAATGCCTCAGAGTATTCAGCCTGCTAGGCCTGCTTT